>NC_086384.1:47149957-47381717 GCF_036588685.1 Mytilus trossulus
TAATAGCCCAAAAATAGGTTAAAATCGATGAAAAATGGGAAAATCATCAAAATTGGGCATTTTCAAAGGGCGGTAGCGAAAAAAGAAGTGCACCATATGATTTTTTCTTTACCAATTATTTTGTTACAGTCTTATTAACCCAAAAATCAGGTTAAGAAAAAAAGTTTAATTCTAGAAATTTTTGGCTCTTCAGAGGTGTACATCCTTAAGGAAACAGATATTAATTTTTTGTATGCATTGCCTAAAATGCAAATATTTCTTCACTTAACTAAAAAATTATTGACCGCCATTGGATTTTTGTACTTTTTAGAGTTAAGAATAGTGTTTTTTTTCATGATATTAAAAGAGTGACAGAGAAATCATACTAAAATTTCATTTGCATTGTTTAAAATAACCAAATTAGTCTTCTTTTAATTAAAACATTGTTGTTAAAATGATGCTATGTTATTTGAAATCAATCATTTTTACCATCTTGAGACAAGTGATCTAATCAGAATTGAGATATACTGAGAATTTAAAATACTTAAACTTTTATTTTTGTTGAATAAGAATGCCAGTTGTTGATTTATTTTGATACAAATTATTAACAGTTATAAGATTTCAGTACTTTTTGTACATGAGGATTGGCTGTTCTTCATAAAATATGCTTACTTTAAGGAAAAAGATATTAAATTTTTGTATGCGTTGCCTAAAATGCAAATATTTCTTCACTTTACTTAAATTATTGACCGCCATTGGATTTTTGTACTTTTTTATCATTAGAAATAGGGTTTTTTCATGAAATTAAAAGAGTGTCAGAGAAATCATACTTAAATGTTATTCGCGTTGTTTAAAATAACCAAAATTAGTCTTCTTTTAATTAAAACATTATTGTAAAAACCTTTATTTTTGTTGAATAAGAATGCAGTTGTTGATTTATTTTGTACTTTTTATCATTAGAAATAGTTTTTTTTTCATGAAATTAAAAGAGTGTCAGAGAAATCATACTAAAATGTTATTCGTGTTGTTTAAAATAACCAAAATTAGTCTTCTTTTAATTAAAACATTGTTGTAAAAATGATGCTATTTTATTTGAAATCAGTCATTTTTACCATCTTGAGACAAGTGATCTAATCAGAATTGAGATAAACTGAGAATTTAAATACTTGAAACTTTTTTTTTTGGTGAATAAGAATGCAGGTTGTTCATTTATTTTGATACAAATTATTAACAGTTATCATATTTCAGTACTTTTTGTACATCAGGATTGTCGGTTCTTCATAAAATATGCTTACTTTAAGGAAAAAGATATTAAATTTTTGTACGCATGGCCTAAAATGGCAAATATTTCTTCATTTTACCATAAAATTATTGACTGCCAATGATTTTTGTACTTTTTATAGATTTGAAATAGGTTTCTTTTCATGAAATTAAAAGAGTGTCAGAGAATCATAACTAAAATTTTATTCGCGTTGTTTAAAATAACCAAAATTAGTCTTCTTTTTATTAAAAATGAAGCTATTTTATTTAAAATCAGTTATTTTTACCATATTGAGACAAGTCTTCTGATCAAAATTGAGATATAATGAGAATTGAAATACTTAAACTTTTATTTTTGTTGAATAAGAATGCAGTTGTTGATTTATTTTGATACAAATTATTAAAAGTCATATGATTTCAATACTTTTTGTACATCAAGATTGGCTGTTCTTCATAAAATATGCTTACTTTAAGGAAGAAGATATTAAATTTTAATATGCGTTGCCTAAAATGCAATTATTTCTTCATTTTACTAAAAATTATTGACCGCCATTGGATTTTTGTACTTTTTAGAGTTAAGACTAGGTTGTTTTTTTCATGATATTAAAAGAGTGTCAGACAAATCACACTAAAATTTTATTCGCATTGTTTAAAAATAACCAAAATTAGTCTTCTTTTAATAAAAAATGATGCTATTTTATTTGAAATCAGTCATTTTTACCATATTGAGACAAGTCTTCTGATCAGAATTGAGATATACTGAGAATTTTAATACTTAAACCTTTATTTTTTTTGAATAAGAATGCAGTTGTTGATTTATTTTGATACAAATTATTAACAGTGATAAGATTTCAGTACTTTTTGTACATCAGGATTGGCTGTTCTTCATAAAATATGCTTACTTTAAGGATGTATTCTCTGACTTTTCAGTCTCGTTGAAATCTCGTTCTTGAATTATTTCCAAAACATGTGATACAAGTGGAAAATATCAATGAATTTTAAAATTATCATAATCAAACACAACTCTGTGAAAAAATTGTGTATTTACAATGAATGATTTTTTAGTAATCCAGTTTTCTAATTTATGACCAATCAAGTCTGTATTTTTGGCAAAAATTTGAGAAAATGGGTGAGGGATACAAAAAATGATTTTACAAGAATCATGTACATCCCATATCATTTTGGTCTTTTCAAATTTCTTAGATATGAATTTTTTCAATCATTTATAACAAAAAAGTTAAAATATTATGCATTTTGTACCTAAAACTGAGAAAAATCACAAAAAAACAAAATTGAAAGCATGGAAAATTTTACACAAAAAAGCGTCAAAATATGATAAAACTTTCTTATTTCAACACCTACCTATAGTTTTTTTTAATTAAATTTTATTCAGATTGGTCCACTTCATCTTTATAGAAAGTATGAAAAAAAGTTTAATTGTTGAACTGTGATTTTTTTCAAGATAATAGCCCCAAAAATAGGTTAAAATCGATGAAAAATGGAAAATCATCAAAATTGGGCATTTTCAAAGGGCGGTAGCGAAAAAAGAAGTGCACCACCATATGATTTTTTCTTTACCAATTATTTTGTTACAGTCTTATTAACCCAAAAATCAGGTTAAGAAAAAAAGTTTAATTCTAGAAATTTTTGGCTCTTCAGAGGTGTACATCCTTAAGGAAACAGATATTAATTTTTTGTATGCATTGCCTAAAAATGCAAATATTTCTTCACTTAACTAAAAATTATTGACCGCCATTGGATTTTTGTACTTTTTAGAGTTAAGAATAGTGTTTTTTTCATGATATTAAAAGAGTGACAGAGAAATCATACTAAAATTTCATTTGCATTGTTTAAAATAACCAAAAATTAGTCTTCTTTTAATTAAAAACATTGTTGTTAAAATGATGCTATGTTATTTGAAATCAATCATTTTTACCATCTTGAGACAAGTGATCTAATCAGAATTGAGATATACTGAGAATTTAAATACTTAAACTTTTATTTTTGTTGAATAAGAATGCAGTTGTTGATTTATTTTGATACAAATTATTAACAGTTATAAGATTTCAGTACTTTTTGTACATGAGGATTGGCTGTTCTTCATAAAATATGCTTACTTTAAGGAAAAAGATATTAAATTTTTGTATGCGTTGCCTAAAATGCAAATATTTCTTCACTTTACTTAAAATTATTGACCGCCATTGGATTTTTGTACTTTTTATCATTAGAATAGGGTTTTTTCATGAAATTAAAAGAGTGTCAGAGAAATCATACTTAAATGTTATTCGCGTTGTTTAAAATAACCAAAATTAGTCTTCTTTTAATTAAAACATTATTGTAAAAACCTTTATTTTTGTTGAATAAGAATGCAGTTGTTGATTTATTTTGTACTTTTTATCATTAGAATAGTTTTTTTTTCATGAAATTAAAAGAGTGTCAGAGAAATCATACTAAAATGTTATTCGTGTTGTTTAAAATAACCAAAATTAGTCTTCTTTTAATTAAAACATTGTTGTAAAAATGATGCTATTTTATTTGAAATCAGTCATTTTTACCATCTTGAGACAAGTGATCTAATCAGAATTGAGATAAACTGAGAATTTAAATACTTGAACTTTTTTTTTTGGTGAATAAGAATGCAGTTGTTCATTTATTTTGATACAAATTATTAACAGTTATCATATTTCAGTACTTTTTGTACATCAGGATTGTCGGTTCTTCATAAAATATGCTTACTTTAAGGAAAAAGATATTAAATTTTTGTACGCATGGCCTAAAATGCAAATATTTCTTCATTTTACATAAAATTATTGACTGCCAATGGATTTTTGTACTTTTTATAGATTAGAATAGGTTTCTTTTCATGAAATTAAAAGAGTGTCAGAGAAATCATACTAAAATTTTATTCGCGTTGTTTAAAATAACCAAAATTAGTCTTCTTTTTATTAAAAATGAAGCTATTTTATTTAAAATCAGTTATTTTTACCATATTGAGACAAGTCTTCTGATCAAAATTGAGATATAATGAGAATTGAAATACTTAAACTTTTATTTTTGTTGAATAAGAATGCAGTTGTTGATTTATTTTGATACAAATTATTAAAAGTCATATGATTTCAATACTTTTTGTACATCAAGATTGGCTGTTCTTCATAAAATATGCTTACTTTAAGGAAGAAGATATTAAATTTTAATATGCGTTGCCTAAAATGCAATTATTTCTTCATTTTACTAAAAATTATTGACCGCCATTGGATTTTTGTACTTTTTAGAGTTAAGAATAGGTTGTTTTTTTCATGATATTAAAAGAGTGTCAGACAAATCACACTAAAATTTTATTCGCATTGTTTAAAAATAACCAAAATTAGTCTTCTTTTAATAAAAAATGATGCTATTTTATTTGAAATCAGTCATTTTTACCATATTGAGACAAGTCTTCTGATCAGAATTGAGATATACTGAGAATTTTAATACTTAAACCTTTATTTTTTTTGAATAAGAATGCAGTTGTTGATTTATTTTGATACAAATTATTAACAGTGATAAGATTTCAGTACTTTTTGTACATCAGGATTGGCTGTTCTTCATAAAATATGCTTACTTTAAGGATGTATTCTTCTGACTTTTCAGTCTCGTTGAAATCTCGTTCTTGAATTATTTCCAAAACATGTGATACAAGTGGAAAATATCAATGAATTTTAAAATTATCATAATCAAACACAACTCTGTGAAAAAATTGTGTATTTACAATGAATGATTTTTTAGTAATCCAGTTTTCTAATTTATGACCAATCAAGTCTGTATTTTTGGCAAAAATTTTGAGAAAATGGGTGAGGGATACAAAAAATGATTTTACAAGAATCATGTACATCCCATATCATTTTGGTCTTTTCAAATTTCTTAGATATGAATTTTTTCAATCATTTATAACAAAAAAGTTAAAATATTATGCATTTTGTACCTAAAACTGAGAAAAATCACAAAAAAACAAAATTGAAAGCATGGAAAATTTTACACAAAAAAGCGTCAAAATATGATAAAACTTTCTTATTTCAACACCTACCTATAGTTTTTTTAATTAAATTTTATTCAGATTGGTCCACTTCATCTTTATAGAAAGTATGAAAAAAAGTTTAATTGTTGAACTGTGATTTTTTTCAAGATAATAGCCCAAAAATAGGTTAAAATCGATGAAAAATGGGAAAATCATCAAAATTGGGCATTTTCAAAGGGCGGTAGCGAAAAAAGAAGTGCACCACCATATGATTTTTTCTTTACCAATTATTTTGTTACAGTCTTATTAACCCAAAAATCAGGTTAAGAAAAAAAGTTTAATTCTAGAAATTTTTGGCTCTTCAGAGGTGTACATCCTTAAGGAAACAGATATTAATTTTTTGTATGCATTGCCTAAAATGCAAATATTTCTTCACTTAACTAAAAATTATTGACCGCCATTGGATTTTTGTACTTTTTAGAGTTAAGAATAGTGTTTTTTTCATGATATTAAAAGAGTGACAGAGAAATCATACTAAAATTTCATTTGCATTGTTTAAAATAACCAAAATTAGTCTTCTTTTAATTAAAACATTGTTGTTAAAATGATGCTATGTTATTTGAAATCAATCATTTTTACCATCTTGAGACAAGTGATCTAATCAGAATTGAGATATACTGAGAATTTAAATACTTAAACTTTTATTTTTGTTGAATAAGAATGCAGTTGTTGATTTATTTTGATACAAATTATTAACAGTTATAAGATTTCAGTACTTTTTGTACATGAGGATTGGCTGTTCTTCATAAAATATGCTTACTTTAAGGAAAAAGATATTAAATTTTTGTATGCGTTGCCTAAAATGCAAATATTTCTTCACTTTACTTAAAATTATTGACCGCCATTGGATTTTTGTACTTTTTATCATTAGAATAGGGTTTTTTCATGAAATTAAAAGAGTGTCAGAGAAATCATACTTAAATGTTATTCGCGTTGTTTAAAATAACCAAAATTAGTCTTCTTTTAATTAAAACATTATTGTAAAAACCTTTATTTTTGTTGAATAAGAATGCAGTTGTTGATTTATTTTGTACTTTTTATCATTAGAATAGTTTTTTTTTCATGAAATTAAAAGAGTGTCAGAGAAATCATACTAAAATGTTATTCGTGTTGTTTAAAATAACCAAAATTAGTCTTCTTTTAATTAAAACATTGTTGTAAAAATGATGCTATTTTATTTGAAATCAGTCATTTTTACCATCTTGAGACAAGTGATCTAATCAGAATTGAGATAAACTGAGAATTTAAATACTTGAACTTTTTTTTTTGGTGAATAAGAATGCAGTTGTTCATTTATTTTGATACAAATTATTAACAGTTATCATATTTCAGTACTTTTTGTACATCAGGATTGTCGGTTCTTCATAAAATATGCTTACTTTAAGGAAAAAGATATTAAATTTTTGTACGCATGGCCTAAAATGCAAATATTTCTTCATTTTACATAAAATTATTGACTGCCAATGGATTTTTGTACTTTTTATAGATTAGAATAGGTTTCTTTTCATGAAATTAAAAGAGTGTCAGAGAAATCATACTAAAATTTTATTCGCGTTGTTTAAAATAACCAAAATTAGTCTTCTTTTTATTAAAAATGAAGCTATTTTATTTAAAATCAGTTATTTTTACCATATTGAGACAAGTCTTCTGATCAAAATTGAGATATAATGAGAATTGAAATACTTAAACTTTTATTTTTGTTGAATAAGAATGCAGTTGTTGATTTATTTTGATACAAATTATTAAAAGTCATATGATTTCAATACTTTTTGTACATCAAGATTGGCTGTTCTTCATAAAATATGCTTACTTTAAGGAAGAAGATATTAAATTTTAATATGCGTTGCCTAAAATGCAATTATTTCTTCATTTTACTAAAAATTATTGACCGCCATTGGATTTTTGTACTTTTTAGAGTTAAGAATAGGTTGTTTTTTTCATGATATTAAAAGAGTGTCAGACAAATCACACTAAAATTTTATTCGCATTGTTTAAAAATAACCAAAATTAGTCTTCTTTTAATAAAAAATGATGCTATTTTATTTGAAATCAGTCATTTTTACCATATTGAGACAAGTCTTCTGATCAGAATTGAGATATACTGAGAATTTTAATACTTAAACCTTTATTTTTTTTGAATAAGAATGCAGTTGTTGATTTATTTTGATACAAATTATTAACAGTGATAAGATTTCAGTACTTTTTGTACATCAGGATTGGCTGTTCTTCATAAAATATGCTTACTTTAAGGATGTATTCTTCTGACTTTTCAGTCTCGTTGAAATCTCGTTCTTGAATTATTTCCAAAACATGTGATACAAGTGGAAAATATCAATGAATTTTAAAATTATCATAATCAAACACAACTCTGTGAAAAAATTGTGTATTTACAATGAATGATTTTTTAGTAATCCAGTTTTCTAATTTATGACCAATCAAGTCTGTATTTTTGGCAAAAATTTTGAGAAAATGGGTGAGGGATACAAAAAATGATTTTACAAGAATCATGTACATCCCATATCATTTTGGTCTTTTCAAATTTCTTAGATATGAATTTTTTCAATCATTTATAACAAAAAAGTTAAAATATTATGCATTTTGTACCTAAAACTGAGAAAAATCACAAA
Source organism: Mytilus trossulus (assembly GCF_036588685.1). Classification (NCBI taxonomy): domain Eukaryota; kingdom Metazoa; phylum Mollusca; class Bivalvia; order Mytilida; family Mytilidae; genus Mytilus; species Mytilus trossulus. The sequence continues at coordinate 47,157,878 of NC_086384.1, forward strand.
AAAACAAAATTGAAAGCATGGAAAATTTTACACAAAAAAGCGTCAAAATATGATAAAACTTTCTTATTTCAACACCTACCTATAGTTTTTTTAATTAAATTTTATTCAGATTGGTCCACTTCATCTTTATAGAAAGTATGAAAAAAAGTTTAATTGTTGAACTGTGATTTTTTTCAAGATAATAGCCCAAAAATAGGTTAAAATCGATGAAAAATGGGAAAATCATCAAAATTGGGCATTTTCAAAGGGCGGTAGCGAAAAAAGAAGTGCACCACCATATGATTTTTTCTTTACCAATTATTTTGTTACAGTCTTATTAACCCAAAAATCAGGTTAAGAAAAAAAGTTTAATTCTAGAAATTTTTGGCTCTTCAGAGGTGTACATCCTTAAGGAAACAGATATTAATTTTTTGTATGCATTGCCTAAAATGCAAATATTTCTTCACTTAACTAAAAATTATTGACCGCCATTGGATTTTTGTACTTTTTAGAGTTAAGAATAGTGTTTTTTTCATGATATTAAAAGAGTGACAGAGAAATCATACTAAAATTTCATTTGCATTGTTTAAAATAACCAAAATTAGTCTTCTTTTAATTAAAACATTGTTGTTAAAATGATGCTATGTTATTTGAAATCAATCATTTTTACCATCTTGAGACAAGTGATCTAATCAGAATTGAGATATACTGAGAATTTAAATACTTAAACTTTTATTTTTGTTGAATAAGAATGCAGTTGTTGATTTATTTTGATACAAATTATTAACAGTTATAAGATTTCAGTACTTTTTGTACATGAGGATTGGCTGTTCTTCATAAAATATGCTTACTTTAAGGAAAAAGATATTAAATTTTTGTATGCGTTGCCTAAAATGCAAATATTTCTTCACTTTACTTAAAATTATTGACCGCCATTGGATTTTTGTACTTTTTATCATTAGAATAGGGTTTTTTCATGAAATTAAAAGAGTGTCAGAGAAATCATACTTAAATGTTATTCGCGTTGTTTAAAATAACCAAAATTAGTCTTCTTTTAATTAAAACATTATTGTAAAAACCTTTATTTTTGTTGAATAAGAATGCAGTTGTTGATTTATTTTGTACTTTTTATCATTAGAATAGTTTTTTTTTCATGAAATTAAAAGAGTGTCAGAGAAATCATACTAAAATGTTATTCGTGTTGTTTAAAATAACCAAAATTAGTCTTCTTTTAATTAAAACATTGTTGTAAAAATGATGCTATTTTATTTGAAATCAGTCATTTTTACCATCTTGAGACAAGTGATCTAATCAGAATTGAGATAAACTGAGAATTTAAATACTTGAACTTTTTTTTTTGGTGAATAAGAATGCAGTTGTTCATTTATTTTGATACAAATTATTAACAGTTATCATATTTCAGTACTTTTTGTACATCAGGATTGTCGGTTCTTCATAAAATATGCTTACTTTAAGGAAAAAGATATTAAATTTTTGTACGCATGGCCTAAAATGCAAATATTTCTTCATTTTACATAAAATTATTGACTGCCAATGGATTTTTGTACTTTTTATAGATTAGAATAGGTTTCTTTTCATGAAATTAAAAGAGTGTCAGAGAAATCATACTAAAATTTTATTCGCGTTGTTTAAAATAACCAAAATTAGTCTTCTTTTTATTAAAAATGAAGCTATTTTATTTAAAATCAGTTATTTTTACCATATTGAGACAAGTCTTCTGATCAAAATTGAGATATAATGAGAATTGAAATACTTAAACTTTTATTTTTGTTGAATAAGAATGCAGTTGTTGATTTATTTTGATACAAATTATTAAAAGTCATATGATTTCAATACTTTTTGTACATCAAGATTGGCTGTTCTTCATAAAATATGCTTACTTTAAGGAAGAAGATATTAAATTTTAATATGCGTTGCCTAAAATGCAATTATTTCTTCATTTTACTAAAAATTATTGACCGCCATTGGATTTTTGTACTTTTTAGAGTTAAGAATAGGTTGTTTTTTTCATGATATTAAAAGAGTGTCAGACAAATCACACTAAAATTTTATTCGCATTGTTTAAAAATAACCAAAATTAGTCTTCTTTTAATAAAAAATGATGCTATTTTATTTGAAATCAGTCATTTTTACCATATTGAGACAAGTCTTCTGATCAGAATTGAGATATACTGAGAATTTTAATACTTAAACCTTTATTTTTTTTGAATAAGAATGCAGTTGTTGATTTATTTTGATACAAATTATTAACAGTGATAAGATTTCAGTACTTTTTGTACATCAGGATTGGCTGTTCTTCATAAAATATGCTTACTTTAAGGATGTATTCTTCTGACTTTTCAGTCTCGTTGAAATCTCGTTCTTGAATTATTTCCAAAACATGTGATACAAGTGGAAAATATCAATGAATTTTAAAATTATCATAATCAAACACAACTCTGTGAAAAAATTGTGTATTTACAATGAATGATTTTTTAGTAATCCAGTTTTCTAATTTATGACCAATCAAGTCTGTATTTTTGGCAAAAATTTTGAGAAAATGGGTGAGGGATACAAAAAATGATTTTACAAGAATCATGTACATCCCATATCATTTTGGTCTTTTCAAATTTCTTAGATATGAATTTTTTCAATCATTTATAACAAAAAAGTTAAAATATTATGCATTTTGTACCTAAAACTGAGAAAAATCACAAAAAAACAAAATTGAAAGCATGGAAAATTTTACACAAAAAAGCGTCAAAATATGATAAAACTTTCTTATTTCAACACCTACCTTTAGTTTTTTTAATTAAATTTTATTCAGATTGGTCCACTTCATCTTTATAGAAAGTATGAAAAAAAGTTTAATTGTTGAACTGTGATTTTTTTCAAGATAATAGCCCAAAAATAGGTTAAAATCGATGAAAAATGGGAAAATCATCAAAATTGGGCATTTTCAAAGGGCGGTAGCGAAAAAAGAAGTGCACCACCATATGATTTTTTCTTTACCAATTATTTTGTTACAGTCTTATTAACCCAAAAATCAGGTTAAGAAAAAAAGTTTAATTCTAGAAATTTTTGGCTCTTCAGAGGTGTACATCCTTAAGGAAACAGATATTAATTTTTTGTATGCATTGCCTAAAATGCAAATATTTCTTCACTTAACTAAAAATTATTGACCGCCATTGGATTTTTGTACTTTTTAGAGTTAAGAATAGTGTTTTTTTCATGATATTAAAAGAGTGACAGAGAAATCATACTAAAATTTCATTTGCATTGTTTAAAATAACCAAAATTAGTCTTCTTTTAATTAAAACATTGTTGTTAAAATGATGCTATGTTATTTGAAATCAATCATTTTTACCATCTTGAGACAAGTGATCTAATCAGAATTGAGATATACTGAGAATTTAAATACTTAAACTTTTATTTTTGTTGAATAAGAATGCAGTTGTTGATTTATTTTGATACAAATTATTAACAGTTATAAGATTTCAGTACTTTTTGTACATGAGGATTGGCTGTTCTTCATAAAATATGCTTACTTTAAGGAAAAAGATATTAAATTTTTGTATGCGTTGCCTAAAATGCAAATATTTCTTCACTTTACTTAAAATTATTGACCGCCATTGGATTTTTGTACTTTTTATCATTAGAATAGGGTTTTTTCATGAAATTAAAAGAGTGTCAGAGAAATCATACTTAAATGTTATTCGCGTTGTTTAAAATAACCAAAATTAGTCTTCTTTTAATTAAAACATTATTGTAAAAACCTTTATTTTTGTTGAATAAGAATGCAGTTGTTGATTTATTTTGTACTTTTTATCATTAGAATAGTTTTTTTTTCATGAAATTAAAAGAGTGTCAGAGAAATCATACTAAAATGTTATTCGTGTTGTTTAAAATAACCAAAATTAGTCTTCTTTTAATTAAAACATTGTTGTAAAAATGATGCTATTTTATTTGAAATCAGTCATTTTTACCATCTTGAGACAAGTGATCTAATCAGAATTGAGATAAACTGAGAATTTAAATACTTGAACTTTTTTTTTTGGTGAATAAGAATGCAGTTGTTCATTTATTTTGATACAAATTATTAACAGTTATCATATTTCAGTACTTTTTGTACATCAGGATTGTCGGTTCTTCATAAAATATGCTTACTTTAAGGAAAAAGATATTAAATTTTTGTACGCATGGCCTAAAATGCAAATATTTCTTCATTTTACATAAAATTATTGACTGCCAATGGATTTTTGTACTTTTTATAGATTAGAATAGGTTTCTTTTCATGAAATTAAAAGAGTGTCAGAGAAATCATACTAAAATTTTATTCGCGTTGTTTAAAATAACCAAAATTAGTCTTCTTTTTATTAAAAATGAAGCTATTTTATTTAAAATCAGTTATTTTTACCATATTGAGACAAGTCTTCTGATCAAAATTGAGATATAATGAGAATTGAAATACTTAAACTTTTATTTTTGTTGAATAAGAATGCAGTTGTTGATTTATTTTGATACAAATTATTAAAAGTCATATGATTTCAATACTTTTTGTACATCAAGATTGGCTGTTCTTCATAAAATATGCTTACTTTAAGGAAGAAGATATTAAATTTTAATATGCGTTGCCTAAAATGCAATTATTTCTTCATTTTACTAAAAATTATTGACCGCCATTGGATTTTTGTACTTTTTAGAGTTAAGAATAGGTTGTTTTTTTCATGATATTAAAAGAGTGTCAGACAAATCACACTAAAATTTTATTCGCATTGTTTAAAAATAACCAAAATTAGTCTTCTTTTAATAAAAAATGATGCTATTTTATTTGAAATCAGTCATTTTTACCATATTGAGACAAGTCTTCTGATCAGAATTGAGATATACTGAGAATTTTAATACTTAAACCTTTATTTTTTTTGAATAAGAATGCAGTTGTTGATTTATTTTGATACAAATTATTAACAGTGATAAGATTTCAGTACTTTTTGTACATCAGGATTGGCTGTTCTTCATAAAATATGCTTACTTTAAGGATGTATTCTTCTGACTTTTCAGTCTCGTTGAAATCTCGTTCTTGAATTATTTCCAAAACATGTGATACAAGTGGAAAATATCAATGAATTTTAAAATTATCATAATCAAACACAACTCTGTGAAAAAATTGTGTATTTACAATGAATGATTTTTTAGTAATCCAGTTTTCTAATTTATGACCAATCAAGTCTGTATTTTTGGCAAAAATTTTGAGAAAATGGGTGAGGGATACAAAAAATGATTTTACAAGAATCATGTACATCCCATATCATTTTGGTCTTTTCAAATTTCTTAGATATGAATTTTTTCAATCATTTATAACAAAAAAGTTAAAATATTATGCATTTTGTACCTAAAACTGAGAAAAATCACAAAAAAACAAAATTGAAAGCATGGAAAATTTTACACAAAAAAGCGTCAAAATATGATAAAACTTTCTTATTTCAACACCTACCTATAGTTTTTTTAATTAAATTTTATTCAGATTGGTCCACTTCATCTTTATAGAAAGTATGAAAAAAAGTTTAATTGTTGAACTGTGATTTTTTTCAAGATAATAGCCCAAAAATAGGTTAAAATCGATGAAAAATGGGAAAATCATCAAAATTGGGCATTTTCAAAGGGCGGTAGCGAAAAAAGAAGTGCACCACCATATGATTTTTTCTTTACCAATTATTTTGTTACAGTCTTATTAACCCAAAAATCAGGTTAAGAAAAAAAGTTTAATTCTAGAAATTTTTGGCTCTTCAGAGGTGTACATCCTTAAGGAAACAGATATTAATTTTTTGTATGCATTGCCTAAAATGCAAATATTTCTTCACTTAACTAAAAATTATTGACCGCCATTGGATTTTTGTACTTTTTAGAGTTAAGAATAGTGTTTTTTTCATGATATTAAAAGAGTGACAGAGAAATCATACTAAAATTTCATTTGCATTGTTTAAAATAACCAAAATTAGTCTTCTTTTAATTAAAACATTGTTGTTAAAATGATGCTATGTTATTTGAAATCAATCATTTTTACCATCTTGAGACAAGTGATCTAATCAGAATTGAGATATACTGAGAATTTAAATACTTAAACTTTTATTTTTGTTGAATAAGAATGCAGTTGTTGATTTATTTTGATACAAATTATTAACAGTTATAAGATTTCAGTACTTTTTGTACATGAGGATTGGCTGTTCTTCATAAAATATGCTTACTTTAAGGAAAAAGATATTAAATTTTTGTATGCGTTGCCTAAAATGCAAATATTTCTTCACTTTACTTAAAATTATTGACCGCCATTGGATTTTTGTACTTTTTATCATTAGAATAGGGTTTTTTCATGAAATTAAAAGAGTGTCAGAGAAATCATACTTAAATGTTATTCGCGTTGTTTAAAATAACCAAAATTAGTCTTCTTTTAATTAAAACATTATTGTAAAAACCTTTATTTTTGTTGAATAAGAATGCAGTTGTTGATTTATTTTGTACTTTTTATCATTAGAATAGTTTTTTTTTCATGAAATTAAAAGAGTGTCAGAGAAATCATACTAAAATGTTATTCGTGTTGTTTAAAATAACCAAAATTAGTCTTCTTTTAATTAAAACATTGTTGTAAAAATGATGCTATTTTATTTGAAATCAGTCATTTTTACCATCTTGAGACAAGTGATCTAATCAGAATTGAGATAAACTGAGAATTTAAATACTTGAACTTTTTTTTTTGGTGAATAAGAATGCAGTTGTTCATTTATTTTGATACAAATTATTAACAGTTATCATATTTCAGTACTTTTTGTACATCAGGATTGTCGGTTCTTCATAAAATATGCTTACTTTAAGGAAAAAGATATTAAATTTTTGTACGCATGGCCTAAAATGCAAATATTTCTTCATTTTACATAAAATTATTGACTGCCAATGGATTTTTGTACTTTTTATAGATTAGAATAGGTTTCTTTTCATGAAATTAAAAGAGTGTCAGAGAAATCATACTAAAATTTTATTCGCGTTGTTTAAAATAACCAAAATTAGTCTTCTTTTTATTAAAAATGAAGCTATTTTATTTAAAATCAGTTATTTTTACCATATTGAGACAAGTCTTCTGATCAAAATTGAGATATAATGAGAATTGAAATACTTAAACTTTTATTTTTGTTGAATAAGAATGCAGTTGTTGATTTATTTTGATACAAATTATTAAAAGTCATATGATTTCAATACTTTTTGTACATCAAGATTGGCTGTTCTTCATAAAATATGCTTACTTTAAGGAAGAAGATATTAAATTTTAATATGCGTTGCCTAAAATGCAATTATTTCTTCATTTTACTAAAAATTATTGACCGCCATTGGATTTTTGTACTTTTTAGAGTTAAGAATAGGTTGTTTTTTTCATGATATTAAAAGAGTGTCAGACAAATCACACTAAAATTTTATTCGCATTGTTTAAAAATAACCAAAATTAGTCTTCTTTTAATAAAAAATGATGCTATTTTATTTGAAATCAGTCATTTTTACCATATTGAGACAAGTCTTCTGATCAGAATTGAGATATACTGAGAATTTTAATACTTAAACCTTTATTTTTTTTGAATAAGAATGCAGTTGTTGATTTATTTTGATACAAATTATTAACAGTGATAAGATTTCAGTACTTTTTGTACATCAGGATTGGCTGTTCTTCATAAAATATGCTTACTTTAAGGATGTATTCTTCTGACTTTTCAGTCTCGTTGAAATCTCGTTCTTGAATTATTTCCAAAACATGTGATACAAGTGGAAAATATCAATGAATTTTAAAATTATCATAATCAAACACAACTCTGTGAAAAAATTGTGTATTTACAATGAATGATTTTTTAGTAATCCAGTTTTCTAATTTATGACCAATCAAGTCTGTATTTTTGGCAAAAATTTTGAGAAAATGGGTGAGGGATACAAAAAATGATTTTACAAGAATCATGTACATCCCATATCATTTTGGTCTTTTCAAATTTCTTAGATATGAATTTTTTCAATCATTTATAACAAAAAAGTTAAAATATTATGCATTTTGTACCTAAAACTGAGAAAAATCACAAAAAAACAAAATTGAAAGCATGGAAAATTTTACACAAAAAAGCGTCAAAATATGATAAAACTTTCTTATTTCAACACCTACCTATAGTTTTTTTAATTAAATTTTATTCAGATTGGTCCACTTCATCTTTATAGAAAGTATGAAAAAAAGTTTAATTGTTGAACTGTGATTTTTTTCAAGATAATAGCCCAAAAATAGGTTAAAATCGATGAAAAATGGGAAAATCATCAAAATTGGGCATTTTCAAAGGGCGGTAGCGAAAAAAGAAGTGCACCACCATATGATTTTTTCTTTACCAATTATTTTGTTACAGTCTTATTAACCCAAAAATCAGGTTAAGAAAAAAAGTTTAATTCTAGAAATTTTTGGCTCTTCAGAGGTGTACATCCTTAAGGAAACAGATATTAATTTTTTGTATGCATTGCCTAAAATGCAAATATTTCTTCACTTAACTAAAAATTATTGACCGCCATTGGATTTTTGTACTTTTTAGAGTTAAGAATAGTGTTTTTTTCATGATATTAAAAGAGTGACAGAGAAATCATACTAAAATTTCATTTGCATTGTTTAAAATAACCAAAATTAGTCTTCTTTTAATTAAAACATTGTTGTTAAAATGATGCTATGTTATTTGAAATCAATCATTTTTACCATCTTGAGACAAGTGATCTAATCAGAATTGAGATATACTGAGAATTTAAATACTTAAACTTTTATTTTTGTTGAATAAGAATGCAGTTGTTGATTTATTTTGATACAAATTATTAACAGTTATAAGATTTCAGTACTTTTTGTACATGAGGATTGGCTGTTCTTCATAAAATATGCTTACTTTAAGGAAAAAGATATTAAATTTTTGTATGCGTTGCCTAAAATGCAAATATTTCTTCACTTTACTTAAAATTATTGACCGCCATTGGATTTTTGTACTTTTTATCATTAGAATAGGGTTTTTTCATGAAATTAAAAGAGTGTCAGAGAAATCATACTTAAATGTTATTCGCGTTGTTTAAAATAACCAAAATTAGTCTTCTTTTAATTAAAACATTATTGTAAAAACCTTTATTTTTGTTGAATAAGAATGCAGTTGTTGATTTATTTTGTACTTTTTATCATTAGAATAGTTTTTTTTTCATGAAATTAAAAGAGTGTCAGAGAAATCATACTAAAATGTTATTCGTGTTGTTTAAAATAACCAAAATTAGTCTTCTTTTAATTAAAACATTGTTGTAAAAATGATGCTATTTTATTTGAAATCAGTCATTTTTACCATCTTGAGACAAGTGATCTAATCAGAATTGAGATAAACTGAGAATTTAAATACTTGAACTTTTTTTTTTGGTGAATAAGAATGCAGTTGTTCATTTATTTTGATACAAATTATTAACAGTTATCATATTTCAGTACTTTTTGTACATCAGGATTGTCGGTTCTTCATAAAATATGCTTACTTTAAGGAAAAAGATATTAAATTTTTGTACGCATGGCCTAAAATGCAAATATTTCTTCATTTTACATAAAATTATTGACTGCCAATGGATTTTTGTACTTTTTATAGATTAGAATAGGTTTCTTTTCATGAAATTAAAAGAGTGTCAGAGAAATCATACTAAAATTTTATTCGCGTTGTTTAAAATAACCAAAATTAGTCTTCTTTTTATTAAAAATGAAGCTATTTTATTTAAAATCAGTTATTTTTACCATATTGAGACAAGTCTTCTGATCAAAATTGAGATATAATGAGAATTGAAATACTTAAACTTTTATTTTTGTTGAATAAGAATGCAGTTGTTGATTTATTTTGATACAAATTATTAAAAGTCATATGATTTCAATACTTTTTGTACATCAAGATTGGCTGTTCTTCATAAAATATGCTTACTTTAAGGAAGAAGATATTAAATTTTAATATGCGTTGCCTAAAATGCAATTATTTCTTCATTTTACTAAAAATTATTGACCGCCATTGGATTTTTGTACTTTTTAGAGTTAAGAATAGGTTGTTTTTTTCATGATATTAAAAGAGTGTCAGACAAATCACACTAAAATTTTATTCGCATTGTTTAAAAATAACCAAAATTAGTCTTCTTTTAATAAAAAATGATGCTATTTTATTTGAAATCAGTCATTTTTACCATATTGAGACAAGTCTTCTGATCAGAATTGAGATATACTGAGAATTTTAATACTTAAACCTTTATTTTTTTTGAATAAGAATGCAGTTGTTGATTTATTTTGATACAAATTATTAACAGTGATAAGATTTCAGTACTTTTTGTACATCAGGATTGGCTGTTCTTCATAAAATATGCTTACTTTAAGGATGTATTCTTCTGACTTTTCAGTCTCGTTGAAATCTCGTTCTTGAATTATTTCCAAAACATGTGATACAAGTGGAAAATATCAATGAATTTTAAAATTATCATAATCAAACACAACTCTGTGAAAAAATTGTGTATTTACAATGAATGATTTTTTAGTAATCCAGTTTTCTAATTTATGACCAATCAAGTCTGTATTTTTGGCAAAAATTTTGAGAAAATGGGTGAGGGATACAAACTAGAGGCTCTAAAGAGCCTGTGTCGCTCACCTTGGTCTATGTGCATATTAAACAAAGGACACAAATGGATTCATGACAAAATTGTATTTTGGTGATGGTGATGTGTTTGAAGTTCTTACTTTACTGAACGATTTTGCTTCTTACAATTATATCTATCATGAACTTTGCCCATTAGTAACAGAGAACTATATTTGGTAAAAATTTACATAAATTTACCAAATTAATGAAAATTGTTAAAAATTGACTATAAAGGGCAATAACTCCTTAAGGGGTCAATTGACCATTTAGGTCATGTTGACTTATTTGTAGATCTTACTTTGCTGAACATTATTGCTGTTTACAGTTTATCGCTATCTATAATAGTATTCAAGATAACCAAAAACAGCAAAATTTCTTTAAAAATTACCAATTGGAGGGCAGCAACCCAACAACCAGTTGTCCAATTCATCTGAAAAATTCAGGGCAGATAGATATTGACTTGATTAACAATTTAACTTCTTGTCAGATTTGCTCTAGATGCTTTGGTTTCATAGTTATAAGCAAAAAACTGCATTTTACCCCTATGTTCTATTTTTAGCCGTGGCGGCCATCTTGGTTGAATGGCCAGGTCATCGGACACATTTTTCAAACTAGATACCCCAAAGATGATTGTGGCCTAGTAGTTTCAGTGGAGATTTTGTAAAAGATTACTTAGGATTTATGAAAAATGGTTAAAGATTGACTATAAAGGGCAATAACTCCTAAAGGGGTCAACTGACCATTTTGGTCATGTTGACTTATTTGTAGATCTTACTTTGCTGAACATTATTGCTGTTTACAATTTATCTCTATCTATAATAATATTCAAGATAATAACCAAAAACAGCAAAATTTCCTCAAAATTACCAATTCAGGGGCAGCAACCCAACAACCGATTGACCGATTCATCTCAAAATTTCAGGGCAGATAGTTCTTGACCTGATAAACATTTTTATCCCATGTCAGATTTCCTCAAAATGCTTTGGTTTTTGAGTTATAAGCCAAAAACTGCATTTTACCCCTATGTTCTATTTTTAGCGGTGGCGGCCATCTTGGTTGGTTGACCAGGTCACGCCACACATTTTTTAAACTAGATACCCCAAAGATGATTGTGGCCAAGTTTGGATTAATTTGGCCAAGTAGTTTCAGAGGAGAAGATTTTTGTAAAAGATTACTTTAATTTACGAAAAATGGTTAAAAATTGACTATAAAGGGCAATAACTCATAAACGGGTCAACTGACCATTTTGGTCATGTTGACTTATTTGTAGATCTTACTTTGCTGAACATTATTGCTGTTACAGTTTATCTCTAACTATAATAATATTCAAGATAATAACCAAAAACAGCAAAATTTCTTCAAAATTACCAATTCAGGGGCAGCAACCCAACAACCGATTGACCGATTCATCTGAAAATTTCAGGGCAGATAGATCTTGACCTGATAAACATTTTTACCCCATGTCAGATTTGCTCTAAATGCTTTGGTTTTTGAGTTTTAAGCCAAAAACTGCATTTTACCCCTATGTTCTATTTTTAGCCGTGGCAGCCATCTTGGTTGGTTGACCGGGTCACGCCACACATTTTTTAAACTAGATACCCCAATGATGATTGTGGCCAAGTTTGGTTTGATTTGGCCCAGTAGTTTCAGAGGAGAAGATTTTTGTAAAAGTTAACGACGACGGACGACGACGACGACGGACGACGGACGACGACGGACGACGGACGACGACGGACGACGACGGACGACGGACGACGGACGCCAAGTGATGAGAAAAGCTCACTTGGCCCTTCGGGCCAGGTGAGCTAAAAATGATTTTACAAGAATCATGTACATCCCATATCATTTTGGTCTTTTCAAATTTCTTAGATATGAATTTTTTCAATCATTTATAACAAAAAAGTTAAAATATTATGCATTTTGTACCTAAAACTGAGAAAAATCACAAAAAAACAAAATTGAAAGCATGGAAAATTTTACACAAAAAAGCGTCAAAATATGATAAAACTTTCTTATTTCAACACCTACCTATAGTTTTTTTAATTAAATTTTATTCAGATTGGTCCACTTCATCTTTATAGAAAGTATGAAAAAAAGTTTAATTGTTGAACTGTGATTTTTTTCAAGATAATAGCCCAAAAATAGGTTAAAATCGATGAAAAATGGGAAAATCATCAAAATTGGGCATTTTCAAAGGGCGGTAGCGAAAAAAGAAGTGCACCACCATATGATTTTTTCTTTACCAATTATTTTGTTACAGTCTTATTAACCCAAAAATCAGGTTAAGAAAAAAAGTTTAATTCTAGAAATTTTTGGCTCTTCAGAGGTGTACATCCTTAAGGAAACAGATATTAATTTTTTGTATGCATTGCCTAAAATGCAAATATTTCTTCACTTAACTAAAAATTATTGACCGCCATTGGATTTTTGTACTTTTTAGAGTTAAGAATAGTGTTTTTTTCATGATATTAAAAGAGTGACAGAGAAATCATACTAAAATTTCATTTGCATTGTTTAAAATAACCAAAATTAGTCTTCTTTTAATTAAAACATTGTTGTTAAAATGATGCTATGTTATTTGAAATCAATCATTTTTACCATCTTGAGACAAGTGATCTAATCAGAATTGAGATATACTGAGAATTTAAATACTTAAACTTTTATTTTTGTTGAATAAGAATGCAGTTGTTGATTTATTTTGATACAAATTATTAACAGTTATAAGATTTCAGTACTTTTTGTACATGAGGATTGGCTGTTCTTCATAAAATATGCTTACTTTAAGGAAAAAGATATTAAATTTTTGTATGCGTTGCCTAAAATGCAAATATTTCTTCACTTTACTTAAAATTATTGACCGCCATTGGATTTTTGTACTTTTTATCATTAGAATAGGGTTTTTTCATGAAATTAAAAGAGTGTCAGAGAAATCATACTTAAATGTTATTCGCGTTGTTTAAAATAACCAAAATTAGTCTTCTTTTAATTAAAACATTATTGTAAAAACCTTTATTTTTGTTGAATAAGAATGCAGTTGTTGATTTATTTTGTACTTTTTATCATTAGAATAGTTTTTTTTTCATGAAATTAAAAGAGTGTCAGAGAAATCATACTAAAATGTTATTCGTGTTGTTTAAAATAACCAAAATTAGTCTTCTTTTAATTAAAACATTGTTGTAAAAATGATGCTATTTTATTTGAAATCAGTCATTTTTACCATCTTGAGACAAGTGATCTAATCAGAATTGAGATAAACTGAGAATTTAAATACTTGAACTTTTTTTTTTGGTGAATAAGAATGCAGTTGTTCATTTATTTTGATACAAATTATTAACAGTTATCATATTTCAGTACTTTTTGTACATCAGGATTGTCGGTTCTTCATAAAATATGCTTACTTTAAGGAAAAAGATATTAAATTTTTGTACGCATGGCCTAAAATGCAAATATTTCTTCATTTTACATAAAATTATTGACTGCCAATGGATTTTTGTACTTTTTATAGATTAGAATAGGTTTCTTTTCATGAAATTAAAAGAGTGTCAGAGAAATCATACTAAAATTTTATTCGCGTTGTTTAAAATAACCAAAATTAGTCTTCTTTTTATTAAAAATGAAGCTATTTTATTTAAAATCAGTTATTTTTACCATATTGAGACAAGTCTTCTGATCAAAATTGAGATATAATGAGAATTGAAATACTTAAACTTTTATTTTTGTTGAATAAGAATGCAGTTGTTGATTTATTTTGATACAAATTATTAAAAGTCATATGATTTCAATACTTTTTGTACATCAAGATTGGCTGTTCTTCATAAAATATGCTTACTTTAAGGAAGAAGATATTAAATTTTAATATGCGTTGCCTAAAATGCAATTATTTCTTCATTTTACTAAAAATTATTGACCGCCATTGGATTTTTGTACTTTTTAGAGTTAAGAATAGGTTGTTTTTTTCATGATATTAAAAGAGTGTCAGACAAATCACACTAAAATTTTATTCGCATTGTTTAAAAATAACCAAAATTAGTCTTCTTTTAATAAAAAATGATGCTATTTTATTTGAAATCAGTCATTTTTACCATATTGAGACAAGTCTTCTGATCAGAATTGAGATATACTGAGAATTTTAATACTTAAACCTTTATTTTTTTTGAATAAGAATGCAGTTGTTGATTTATTTTGATACAAATTATTAACAGTGATAAGATTTCAGTACTTTTTGTACATCAGGATTGGCTGTTCTTCATAAAATATGCTTACTTTAAGGATGTATTCTTCTGACTTTTCAGTCTCGTTGAAATCTCGTTCTTGAATTATTTCCAAAACATGTGATACAAGTGGAAAATATCAATGAATTTTAAAATTATCATAATCAAACACAACTCTGTGAAAAAATTGTGTATTTACAATGAATGATTTTTTAGTAATCCAGTTTTCTAATTTATGACCAATCAAGTCTGTATTTTTGGCAAAAATTTTGAGAAAATGGGTGAGGGATACAAAAAATGATTTTACAAGAATCATGTACATCCCATATCATTTTGGTCTTTTCAAATTTCTTAGATATGAATTTTTTCAATCATTTATAACAAAAAAGTTAAAATATTATGCATTTTGTACCTAAAACTGAGAAAAATCACAAAAAAACAAAATTGAAAGCATGGAAAATTTTACACAAAAAAGCGTCAAAATATGATAAAACTTTCTTATTTCAACACCTACCTATAGTTTTTTTAATTAAATTTTATTCAGATTGGTCCACTTCATCTTTATAGAAAGTATGAAAAAAAGTTTAATTGTTGAACTGTGATTTTTTTCAAGATAATAGCCCAAAAATAGGTTAAAATCGATGAAAAATGGGAAAATCATCAAAATTGGGCATTTTCAAAGGGCGGTAGCGAAAAAAGAAGTGCACCACCATATGATTTTTTCTTTACCAATTATTTTGTTACAGTCTTATTAACCCAAAAATCAGGTTAAGAAAAAAAGTTTAATTCTAGAAATTTTTGGCTCTTCAGAGGTGTACATCCTTAAGGAAACAGATATTAATTTTTTGTATGCATTGCCTAAAATGCAAATATTTCTTCACTTAACTAAAAATTATTGACCGCCATTGGATTTTTGTACTTTTTAGAGTTAAGAATAGTGTTTTTTTCATGATATTAAAAGAGTGACAGAGAAATCATACTAAAATTTCATTTGCATTGTTTAAAATAACCAAAATTAGTCTTCTTTTAATTAAAACATTGTTGTTAAAATGATGCTATGTTATTTGAAATCAATCATTTTTACCATCTTGAGACAAGTGATCTAATCAGAATTGAGATATACTGAGAATTTAAATACTTAAACTTTTATTTTTGTTGAATAAGAATGCAGTTGTTGATTTATTTTGATACAAATTATTAACAGTTATAAGATTTCAGTACTTTTTGTACATGAGGATTGGCTGTTCTTCATAAAATATGCTTACTTTAAGGAAAAAGATATTAAATTTTTGTATGCGTTGCCTAAAATGCAAATATTTCTTCACTTTACTTAAAATTATTGACCGCCATTGGATTTTTGTACTTTTTATCATTAGAATAGGGTTTTTTCATGAAATTAAAAGAGTGTCAGAGAAATCATACTTAAATGTTATTCGCGTTGTTTAAAATAACCAAAATTAGTCTTCTTTTAATTAAAACATTATTGTAAAAACCTTTATTTTTGTTGAATAAGAATGCAGTTGTTGATTTATTTTGTACTTTTTATCATTAGAATAGTTTTTTTTTCATGAAATTAAAAGAGTGTCAGAGAAATCATACTAAAATGTTATTCGTGTTGTTTAAAATAACCAAAATTAGTCTTCTTTTAATTAAAACATTGTTGTAAAAATGATGCTATTTTATTTGAAATCAGTCATTTTTACCATCTTGAGACAAGTGATCTAATCAGAATTGAGATAAACTGAGAATTTAAATACTTGAACTTTTTTTTTTGGTGAATAAGAATGCAGTTGTTCATTTATTTTGATACAAATTATTAACAGTTATCATATTTCAGTACTTTTTGTACATCAGGATTGTCGGTTCTTCATAAAATATGCTTACTTTAAGGAAAAAGATATTAAATTTTTGTACGCATGGCCTAAAATGCAAATATTTCTTCATTTTACATAAAATTATTGACTGCCAATGGATTTTTGTACTTTTTATAGATTAGAATAGGTTTCTTTTCATGAAATTAAAAGAGTGTCAGAGAAATCATACTAAAATTTTATTCGCGTTGTTTAAAATAACCAAAATTAGTCTTCTTTTTATTAAAAATGAAGCTATTTTATTTAAAATCAGTTATTTTTACCATATTGAGACAAGTCTTCTGATCAAAATTGAGATATAATGAGAATTGAAATACTTAAACTTTTATTTTTGTTGAATAAGAATGCAGTTGTTGATTTATTTTGATACAAATTATTAAAAGTCATATGATTTCAATACTTTTTGTACATCAAGATTGGCTGTTCTTCATAAAATATGCTTACTTTAAGGAAGAAGATATTAAATTTTAATATGCGTTGCCTAAAATGCAATTATTTCTTCATTTTACTAAAAATTATTGACCGCCATTGGATTTTTGTACTTTTTAGAGTTAAGAATAGGTTGTTTTTTTCATGATATTAAAAGAGTGTCAGACAAATCACACTAAAATTTTATTCGCATTGTTTAAAAATAACCAAAATTAGTCTTCTTTTAATAAAAAATGATGCTATTTTATTTGAAATCAGTCATTTTTACCATATTGAGACAAGTCTTCTGATCAGAATTGAGATATACTGAGAATTTTAATACTTAAACCTTTATTTTTTTTGAATAAGAATGCAGTTGTTGATTTATTTTGATACAAATTATTAACAGTGATAAGATTTCAGTACTTTTTGTACATCAGGATTGGCTGTTCTTCATAAAATATGCTTACTTTAAGGATGTATTCTTCTGACTTTTCAGTCTCGTTGAAATCTCGTTCTTGAATTATTTCCAAAACATGTGATACAAGTGGAAAATATCAATGAATTTTAAAATTATCATAATCAAACACAACTCTGTGAAAAAATTGTGTATTTACAATGAATGATTTTTTAGTAATCCAGTTTTCTAATTTATGACCAATCAAGTCTGTATTTTTGGCAAAAATTTTGAGAAAATGGGTGAGGGATACAAAAAATGATTTTACAAGAATCATGTACATCCCATATCATTTTGGTCTTTTCAAATTTCTTAGATATGAATTTTTTCAATCATTTATAACAAAAAAGTTAAAATATTATGCATTTTGTACCTAAAACTGAGAAAAATCACAAAAAAACAAAATTGAAAGCATGGAAAATTTTACACAAAAAAGCGTCAAAATATGATAAAACTTTCTTATTTCAACACCTACCTATAGTTTTTTTAATTAAATTTTATTCAGATTGGTCCACTTCATCTTTATAGAAAGTATGAAAAAAAGTTTAATTGTTGAACTGTGATTTTTTTCAAGATAATAGCCCAAAAATAGGTTAAAATCGATGAAAAATGGGAAAATCATCAAAATTGGGCATTTTCAAAGGGCGGTAGCGAAAAAAGAAGTGCACCACCATATGATTTTTTCTTTACCAATTATTTTGTTACAGTCTTATTAACCCAAAAATCAGGTTAAGAAAAAAAGTTTAATTCTAGAAATTTTTGGCTCTTCAGAGGTGTACATCCTTAAGGAAACAGATATTAATTTTTTGTATGCATTGCCTAAAATGCAAATATTTCTTCACTTAACTAAAAATTATTGACCGCCATTGGATTTTTGTACTTTTTAGAGTTAAGAATAGTGTTTTTTTCATGATATTAAAAGAGTGACAGAGAAATCATACTAAAATTTCATTTGCATTGTTTAAAATAACCAAAATTAGTCTTCTTTTAATTAAAACATTGTTGTTAAAATGATGCTATGTTATTTGAAATCAATCATTTTTACCATCTTGAGACAAGTGATCTAATCAGAATTGAGATATACTGAGAATTTAAATACTTAAACTTTTATTTTTGTTGAATAAGAATGCAGTTGTTGATTTATTTTGATACAAATTATTAACAGTTATAAGATTTCAGTACTTTTTGTACATGAGGATTGGCTGTTCTTCATAAAATATGCTTACTTTAAGGAAAAAGATATTAAATTTTTGTATGCGTTGCCTAAAATGCAAATATTTCTTCACTTTACTTAAAATTATTGACCGCCATTGGATTTTTGTACTTTTTATCATTAGAATAGGGTTTTTTCATGAAATTAAAAGAGTGTCAGAGAAATCATACTTAAATGTTATTCGCGTTGTTTAAAATAACCAAAATTAGTCTTCTTTTAATTAAAACATTATTGTAAAAACCTTTATTTTTGTTGAATAAGAATGCAGTTGTTGATTTATTTTGTACTTTTTATCATTAGAATAGTTTTTTTTTCATGAAATTAAAAGAGTGTCAGAGAAATCATACTAAAATGTTATTCGTGTTGTTTAAAATAACCAAAATTAGTCTTCTTTTAATTAAAACATTGTTGTAAAAATGATGCTATTTTATTTGAAATCAGTCATTTTTACCATCTTGAGACAAGTGATCTAATCAGAATTGAGATAAACTGAGAATTTAAATACTTGAACTTTTTTTTTTGGTGAATAAGAATGCAGTTGTTCATTTATTTTGATACAAATTATTAACAGTTATCATATTTCAGTACTTTTTGTACATCAGGATTGTCGGTTCTTCATAAAATATGCTTACTTTAAGGAAAAAGATATTAAATTTTTGTACGCATGGCCTAAAATGCAAATATTTCTTCATTTTACATAAAATTATTGACTGCCAATGGATTTTTGTACTTTTTATAGATTAGAATAGGTTTCTTTTCATGAAATTAAAAGAGTGTCAGAGAAATCATACTAAAATTTTATTCGCGTTGTTTAAAATAACCAAAATTAGTCTTCTTTTTATTAAAAATGAAGCTATTTTATTTAAAATCAGTTATTTTTACCATATTGAGACAAGTCTTCTGATCAAAATTGAGATATAATGAGAATTGAAATACTTAAACTTTTATTTTTGTTGAATAAGAATGCAGTTGTTGATTTATTTTGATACAAATTATTAAAAGTCATATGATTTCAATACTTTTTGTACATCAAGATTGGCTGTTCTTCATAAAATATGCTTACTTTAAGGAAGAAGATATTAAATTTTAATATGCGTTGCCTAAAATGCAATTATTTCTTCATTTTACTAAAAATTATTGACCGCCATTGGATTTTTGTACTTTTTAGAGTTAAGAATAGGTTGTTTTTTTCATGATATTAAAAGAGTGTCAGACAAATCACACTAAAATTTTATTCGCATTGTTTAAAAATAACCAAAATTAGTCTTCTTTTAATAAAAAATGATGCTATTTTATTTGAAATCAGTCATTTTTACCATATTGAGACAAGTCTTCTGATCAGAATTGAGATATACTGAGAATTTTAATACTTAAACCTTTATTTTTTTTGAATAAGAATGCAGTTGTTGATTTATTTTGATACAAATTATTAACAGTGATAAGATTTCAGTACTTTTTGTACATCAGGATTGGCTGTTCTTCATAAAATATGCTTACTTTAAGGATGTATTCTTCTGACTTTTCAGTCTCGTTGAAATCTCGTTCTTGAATTATTTCCAAAACATGTGATACAAGTGGAAAATATCAATGAATTTTAAAATTATCATAATCAAACACAACTCTGTGAAAAAATTGTGTATTTACAATGAATGATTTTTTAGTAATCCAGTTTTCTAATTTATGACCAATCAAGTCTGTATTTTTGGCAAAAATTTTGAGAAAATGGGTGAGGGATACAAAAAATGATTTTACAAGAATCATGTACATCCCATATCATTTTGGTCTTTTCAAATTTCTTAGATATGAATTTTTTCAATCATTTATAACAAAAAAGTTAAAATATTATGCATTTTGTACCTAAAACTGAGAAAAATCACAAAAAAACAAAATTGAAAGCATGGAAAATTTTACACAAAAAAGCGTCAAAATATGATAAAACTTTCTTATTTCAACACCTACCTATAGTTTTTTTAATTAAATTTTATTCAGATTGGTCCACTTCATCTTTATAGAAAGTATGAAAAAAAGTTTAATTGTTGAACTGTGATTTTTTTCAAGATAATAGCCCAAAAATAGGTTAAAATCGATGAAAAATGGGAAAATCATCAAAATTGGGCATTTTCAAAGGGCGGTAGCGAAAAAAGAAGTGCACCACCATATGATTTTTTCTTTACCAATTATTTTGTTACAGTCTTATTAACCCAAAAATCAGGTTAAGAAAAAAAGTTTAATTCTAGAAATTTTTGGCTCTTCAGAGGTGTACATCCTTAAGGAAACAGATATTAATTTTTTGTATGCATTGCCTAAAATGCAAATATTTCTTCACTTAACTAAAAATTATTGACCGCCATTGGATTTTTGTACTTTTTAGAGTTAAGAATAGTGTTTTTTTCATGATATTAAAAGAGTGACAGAGAAATCATACTAAAATTTCATTTGCATTGTTTAAAATAACCAAAATTAGTCTTCTTTTAATTAAAACATTGTTGTTAAAATGATGCTATGTTATTTGAAATCAATCATTTTTACCATCTTGAGACAAGTGATCTAATCAGAATTGAGATATACTGAGAATTTAAATACTTAAACTTTTATTTTTGTTGAATAAGAATGCAGTTGTTGATTTATTTTGATACAAATTATTAACAGTTATAAGATTTCAGTACTTTTTGTACATGAGGATTGGCTGTTCTTCATAAAATATGCTTACTTTAAGGAAAAAGATATTAAATTTTTGTATGCGTTGCCTAAAATGCAAATATTTCTTCACTTTACTTAAAATTATTGACCGCCATTGGATTTTTGTACTTTTTATCATTAGAATAGGGTTTTTTCATGAAATTAAAAGAGTGTCAGAGAAATCATACTAAAATGTTATTCGCGTTGTTTAAAATAACCAAAATTAGTCTTCTTTTAATTAAAACATTATTGTAAAAACCTTTATTTTTGTTGAATAAGAATGCAGTTGTTGATTTATTTTGTACTTTTTATCATTAGAATAGTTTTTTTTTCATGAAATTAAAAGAGTGTCAGAGAAATCATACTAAAATGTTATTCGTGTTGTTTAAAATAACCAAAATTAGTCTTCTTTTAATTAAAACATTGTTGTAAAAATGATGCTATTTTATTTGAAATCAGTCATTTTTACCATCTTGAGACAAGTGATCTAATCAGAATTGAGATAAACTGAGAATTTAAATACTTGAACTTTTTTTTTTGGTGAATAAGAATGCAGTTGTTCATTTATTTTGATACAAATTATTAACAGTTATCATATTTCAGTACTTTTTGTACATCAGGATTGTCGGTTCTTCATAAAATATGCTTACTTTAAGGAAAAAGATATTAAATTTTTGTATGCATGGCCTAAAATGCAAATATTTCTTCATTTTACATAAAATTATTGACTGCCAATGGATTTTTGTACTTTTTATAGATTAGAATAGGTTTCTTTTCATGAAATTAAAAGAGTGTCAGAGAAATCATACTAAAATTTTATTCGCGTTGTTTAAAATAACCAAAATTAGTCTTCTTTTTATTAAAAATGAAGCTATTTTATTTAAAATCAGTTATTTTTACCATATTGAGACAAGTCTTCTGATCAAAATTGAGATATAATGAGAATTGAAATACTTAAACTTTTATTTTTGTTGAATAAGAATGCAGTTGTTGATTTATTTTGATACAAATTATTAAAAGTCATATGATTTTAATACTTTTTGTACATCAAGATTGGCTGTTCTTCATAAAATATGCTTACTTTAAGGAAGAAGATATTAAATTTTAATATGCGTTGCCTAAAATGCAATTATTTCTTCATTTTACTAAAAATTATTGACCGCCATTGGATTTTTTGTACTTTTTATAGTTTAGAATAGTTTTTTTCATGAAATTAAAAGAGTGTCAGAAAAATCACACTAAAATTTTATTGGTGTTGTTTAAAATAACCAATAAAAAGTCTTCTCTTTATTAAAAATGATGCTATTTTATTTGAAATCAATTATTTGTACCATCTTGAGACAAGTCTTCTAATCAAAATTGAAATATAATGACAATTAAAATGCTTACACTTTTATTTTTGTGGAATAAGAATGCAGTTATTGATTATTTTGATACAAATTATTAACCGTCATATCATTTCCGTTCTTTTTGTACATCAGGATTGGCTGTTCTTCATAAAATATGCCTACTTTAAGGAAAAAAATATTAAATTTTGTATGCGTTGCCTAAAATGCAAATATTTCTTCATTTTACTAAAAATTATTGACCGCCATTGGATTTTGTACTTTATATAGATAAGAATAGTTTTTTTTTCATGACATTAAGATTGTCAGATAAATCTTACTTAAATCTTATTCGCGTTGTTTAAAATATCCAAAATTAGTCTTCTTTTATTAAAATTTTATAGGCTTCCATTGTGACAGGAATATAAAAAGTCCTTGATTATGATAAGTTCTTTTTAAAGAATTTTATCATGATAAGGATACAAAAAAAATTTGGACTACATCTTTCATTGACTGATCCTTTCATTTTGCTTTTACCGAGTATGTTTGGAAAATAATAAAATCAAAATCGTGATGTAGACACCGTTTTAGAACCCGCCGGGTTTGAAAATATATAACCTAAATAAAACAAAAAGACCATTCTTTAATAATAATTTTTATGTTGGGTTTTATCTGTACATTTCTTTTTAATAAAACTTTGCTAAATTATTATTAATAAAGCAAAATGTATCATCATGATCATTGAACGTTCGATTTTCACTAGTCCCCATTTTAATTTAACTAAACGAAACTAAGATTCCGTAATTTGTATTAGTTTATCATGTGACGTATTACAGGTCAATCCGTCATCAAGGTCGATCGGTTCTATCCGTCCGATCAGTCAATTACTTTAACTATAAGTCTGACGGATTGCTGACGTGAGTTTGATGCGAACTTGACTGATCGGTGACTGATCGATGACCGCTGACTGATCGCTGAAATAGTAACGCCTAAGGTTGCAAGTACTGTATGCAGACATGTCAGACATCGTCAAAACCACCAAATTAAATATCAATGACCATCAAAGTTTTTCCTATTCTACAAAAATTAGTATCCATGAAAATAAATGAATCCACAGTATGGTGGTACCCAACACTTTCACTCAAATTAATTTGGCTCGTTTAATTTATCCTTGTTTTCAAAATTCCAATAGGGAACATACTTTATATAATTGTTTAAATAAACCAATTTTTCAAGACGTTTCGGCCATTGGCCTTCTTCAGTTCTTTATTTTTCCTCTCAACTACATGGCTGACTTTACATTCGTTTAATTTACATAAAATTTTGACAAAGTATTTACTTTGACCCCTCAACAAAAGTATAAAAATTTCAAAAATTATGAACCAAACATTTTTTCAGAAAAATTACACTGGTTATATAGCAGTTTAACAAACACCAGTTTTGATCATTGAGAAGCTTAACATTCCCTTTACAACACAACTTAAATAAAACGTTTAGTTGATTTTACATAGTTATCTTCCTGTAGTGCAAGGTACCACCTTAAGTTTTCTCAAGCATTGTAATTAAAGATTGACATCTGCTTACAACATAAGTAGGCAGAGTTAAACCTGTAAATATATTTCATGCTTGCATCACAGCTGAAGATTGACCAATCAGATGATTAGATTGTGTTTATCTATTTGAATATTGGAGTTGAAGCTGTGGCAAATCCTTGGGTTTTACCATATATAGGTACACAAACTTACAACTCAATTTATTTTTTGTTGAATCATTAAAATTAATTTTGAGAACATTTTTTTTCAAATCTCCTTGTCATATTAGATATGGCTTTTAAAAATCTTTGTGATATCTTTTACCGTTTGGTTTCAAATTGGAATTAAAAATTGTATTTTCCCATAGAGTTTATTGTAAAATCCTGAGAATTTCACCTCCTAGAAATTAAAAGTGCCAGGATGTTTCGAAAATATGTATAGGTAAATTTGATATATTTGATAATGTCCAATCAAATTTAAATGAATAGTTGAAAATCTGGAAATATTTTTTTTCATGTGGAATTTCACAAAATTGTGTTTTAGAGTTTTTTTCAATGATAACGATCTGGCCATTGTGACAAATGGTCAAAATTGTGTAGTTCACACTTAAATTGGGAGAGAAAGCAGATATGCAGCATTTCTCATGTGTTTTCTGTCACATACTTACGAGTACACATCTCCATGCTTAGTCCCCTGTTTAACACCATCAATATTTTTGCAGCCTGGCAACAATTCTGGAGCTGTCCAAAACAATGAGCTGGAAAAGAGAAATTGTCAAATTATCAAAACTATATTTTTTTTATATTATAAGAAATGAAGTAAGAATCAACAAAAGATCTGGCAAAATTTCACATGTGGCTGCATTTCTGATTCTAAGTTTGATACACTGTAATTTCAGAAATTATTGTGTGCATTTTTTATTGAGATTTTTGATAATTGGACAAAAATGTGGGAATAATTATTGTAATTTCAGAAAAAGCTGCATTAAAAGAGATATATGAACAAGATATCAGATTGCAAGTTTTAATATTTATCAACCCTTAATAAAATGCCGATTTCAGTTCAGAATTGATTTACAAGTGTTCAGTAAATGAAACTATAAAAACAAATATTTATTTCTTCACAAGAATCTATAAACAAATTAAAACAAACGTTAATTTCTTTTCAGTAAATTCGTCATCATCAGGTAACTTCTTTCTAGGTCCATTGTATCTAAGACTGGGTAAACCAAATCCTAAAAAAAAACCAGAAAATATATATATAGAGTATCGTAAAACTATATTGTTTAGTTGCAAATTAGGCTGTTATTTTTTAAGATAGAATTGCTTCATATTTTTCATGTAGAGGCCATTTATAGCAGACTATTTGGTATGGACTTATCTCAATGTTGGTGTATAAACAGTAACCTACAATTTCTTACACCCCCTTCATTTGATTTTTGGTGGCTAGTTGTCCCATTGACAAATATACCACATCCCTTTATTTTTATACACATGTTAAATTAATACTGTTAATTAAAAAAGTATTGTGAATAATGCAACAGGGTTATAATCGCAATATTTTTAACTTGCATTTTGAATTTTTTAATATGAATTAAAGAAAATTGTTCTTAACCCTTACCATGAGGCGGCTGTAATATTACAGCTGTACTCAATATACCAATATTTAGCTCCAATTGCTCTCCATACTTTTGGAGATCTACTGTATGACATTTATTTATACCAAGTGTATGCGTTATCTCAATCGTACACATTTAAATTAATTTATTGTCATGTTTCTCCATTTTAATGTTCAGTTTGAGCTCAAATACAAACTTCCAAAATTGCAATCAAATGAAAGTGGGCTATTTTTTGTTGAGTGGTGGGCTTCTTTTCGAAGTCTGACACATGAAGTTCAGAGGCCAAATGACTGCTGATCTTGTTTGTTATTGAAATATGCATAGGAAACAACTGCTTCCAGTTGCATGCCAAGTAAGTAAAAAATTGAGAAATTTGGCATTTTTTCATCAAAAACTACCATGACCAGAAACTTAAACCTGAAGCCGACACACAGACCAAATAACATAATGCCCATAAATATGGCATTAAAATGCCTTTGATAAACCTATAATTCAAGCGTGAATATCATCACTTTTTCCATACCTGATATTTTACATGTCCATCTATTATCTACTAGACAATTTGATGACTTGAGTCTTCCATGGGATTGTATCTCTGATAAATGGAGGAAGTGCATTCCACGACAGATGTCTTTTAGTAAGGAGAATTTAAAGTCCCATCCAAGTTTAACATTGTCATTGGATAAAAGATCTTCCAAGCTTCCCTGCAAGCAAAATTGATAAGTATTAATAAAAACACAAATATCATGAATAACCACAAATTATGTGGTCTACTGTGGATTTATTTATATTTGTGGGTACCAATTTTCGTGGATTAATGAAAACTTACATATCATTTGGGGACTGCATATAAGCCCATAGAAAATTTGTTATTCGTTGAACATTTAATTTCGTGGATCACCATTATCCACAAAATCCACGAAAATTGGTATAAAGATAATAGTAATGAATCCACAGTATATATTAGTCAGATTTTAAGTATGCATTTGATACCCTTATACATATCTATTTCTAAATATGTACCAAACACATACAGAGACCCCTAGCTTTAATTAATTTATTTAAGTAGACCTTCCAATAATTGCCTTCACTATTGAACTGTTACCTTTGGTGTAACTTCTGACAGTAAACACACATTAGGATATTCCAAACAGGCACCAACAAACTGAACCAAGTTATTGTGACGCAATTCTCTGATGGCGACAACTTCCATTCTCAGATTTTCATCTTCCACTGACAAAGTATCACAGTTGAATTTCTGAAAAATAAATATGAATTACTGATGATCAAATATAGTTTATAAACAAGAATGTGTCCAAAGTACACGGATGCCCCACTCGCACTATAATTTTCCATGTTCAATGGACCGTGAAATTGGATAAAAAATATAATTAGGCATTAAAATTAGAAAGATAATATTATAGGAAACATGTGTACTAAGTTTCAAGTTGATTGGACTTCAACTTCATCAAAAACTACCTTGACCAAAAACTTTAACCTGAAGCGGGACAGACGGACAAACGAACAGACGGACGAACAGACCAGAAAACATAATGTCCCTCTACTATCGTAGGTGGGGCATAAAAATGATATATTTATGAAGTTAATAAACTTAAACACAGAATTATGTCTTACCATTTTTTTCGATTTTTTTGGATAATGCAAATATTGAAATTAAAATAGAAATACTTAAATTAAAATAGAAATACTTAAACGGGGTCAATACTCTATTCTTATTTCACTTTGGCTGTATAATTGCAAAGATCATAGCATAAGGAACATTTGTACAAAATTTCAAGATGATTAGACTTCAGCTACCTTGACCAAAAACTTTAACCTGAAGCCTAACAAACAGATGCACAGAACGAAAAACATAATGAATAAGTGGGGTATAAAAATAGTAAGAAATAATTTTCGTTGCAATTTTTAAGTGAAATTGCTTATACCTGGATATAACACTTTTGACTTCTCCAAGTGCACATATTACTTTTAGCAGATGTAGCAAAATCATCACCAGCTGTGGACATAATACTCATGGCTCTGGTGTCACCAACAACTACTTCGTCCCATTTTATCAGCCAATCTAAGTTCTTCAAAGCTTGACGTAAATGATGTCTAAAAATCAAATAAATACAATAAATGTAATCAAAGAGCAGAATGCTCTGAGGGATACGATTGCCATAGTTTTCATTGACACATGTATAGCAGTTCTGCCAAATTTTCATTAAACACATGCAGGAGATTTGGCCAAAATTGAAAAGATCAAAGAGGAAAAAAATACATCCAAGAATACTGCCGCAAAAAAGCATGAACATGTGTGAGTCTCAAGCATTTTTGGCTGGTAACCCTGGTACAGCTGGATAGTATTATTCTCTAAACTAATTCAACTGCACATGCAAAATGTAACAATCTGAATAGTCACTCAACTTAAAGAATAGCCAATCCCTGTTACAAGTGTATGAGCCATGTACTTATTGTGTTTTATCAAATTATAGTTATCCTGTACCATTGTAAACTCGTACCACTAAAAAAACCTTGTACCAATGCAAACTCGTACCATTGCTCACTCGTACCAACTTATTTAAATGCATTCAAATGATGTTAAATGATGAATATACATGATATACGTTACTTTCACCCAATACCTCTTAAGTCTGTAAAATGTATATAATTTGAAAGTACAATGACCAATTTGTAGCTAATGTTCCTTGTATATTGGATAGAAAATACTGTAACAGATGTAGATAATTAAAGTATAAACAGTTTCACCCGAAGAAAATTTTTCATGAATGATTCAGTCTTAGCAGTTAGTCCAAATGATTGCCAAAATTATTTTTACTGTCTATAAATAAATGTAACAATGAAATGTAAGTGATTCCTGTTAAGGGGGTCCACATTTTCCCCCGCAAAAAAACCACATGGCTTTCAACAATTGTAAACATAGCATTCAATTTGTGATCATGGATTACAGCTTTAATTAACTTAAATTGGATATATATATATTCAACATGTTCAATTTTAATAAGGTACAGTTAAAGCAATGTTTTAACTTTCCTCTGGATTAAGTTCTACAGTCACTGTGGCGGATCCAGAACTTTTCCTAAGGGGGAGCCTGCTGACTAACCTAAGAGGGGGCCCGCTCCAGTCATGCTTCAATGATTCCCTTTATAATCAAACAAATTTTTTCCACGAAAAAGGGGGGGGGGGGGCTGGATCCGCCTATGTTCTAGTTTGAAAGATCAGTTAAAACACTAATGCTTTAAAACATTCTTTATTTTTGTCTTAGTTTTCATTTAACTCCTGTGTAAAATTCAAGTAATTCAACTTTATTTCTATTAAGTTTACAAACAGAAACCCATAAAACATCATATTTTTTAATATATTTTTTTTGAATGGTACGACTTCCCAGTAGTACAAGTTAACTTTTTTGGTTCCAATGCCGTGGTACGAGTTAACTTGCTTCCATATCTTATCACGTAATTCTAGGAGGAACCCTAAACTGGACCCCTGTTGTGTTCACTTATCGCTACACTGACCTTCGGTGCGAAGCTATATATAGAACGTCGGACCAGTTTAGGAGGAACCCCATTTCTTACTCTTTAATTATTGAAGTTCCTTTGGGTCAGAGGGCATGACTCCTTTCCGTACACACTCCTCTGTTTACATTGAGATCGTTCTTAATATAATACGACGTTTATCGGCATTTACGAGTTAATTCTTCTTGACGAATACTTCGAAAAGGGAGACAACTCCAAACGATAATATGGAAGATTCCATTTCTGCTGAAGGGGTGTTATAGGTAATTTTTACGATGAAACATTTATTTTAATTTCAATTATGCATATGATTTAAAATTATGCAACAACAATAGCCCTCCATACGCAGACAGACATAGAAAGAATCTCATGAGTTTCAAATTAATCAATGAAGCGGGGAAATACTCAATCTGATACCCCTTGAAATCAGGAAAACTACACGCATGTGGGGTCTCACTAATTAGCGACAAAAAGCGTCAAGAAGCGACAAGAAGAAAAATAATATAAGTGACAAAAAGCAACAAGAAGCTATTTAGCGACAAGAATACATTTTGTCATCACATACATCAAAATATTTTTTTAGGATTACATTGAAAGATGAAGAAATAAAAAAAAATTCGAGGAAGAGATTGTGTACTTTTTATTATCATATTGATAGATGAAGAAATTAAACATGTGTAAGAGCAAAGGAAATGTAAACGCTATAAAATGAAAATAAAAACAAAGATTTGTCACCTTCCTTTTGTTTTATTGCTACAATAACATCCATTAACACCTTCATCAATTACCAGAATATACAATTATTGTACCAAATAGTGAACACCTGTTGAAAACTCAAGATTGTCATCAGTTTCCTTTAATCTTCAATCTATATGCATAAACATGATAAATGAGACAATACACTATAAAAATGATGAAAAAAATTCACATTTTAATTATGTTTTCCTCTTGTTTGATTTCAGTTCTTAATTTGTATTTCACAATTTGTGTATGTATTTTCTGGACAATTATGCACAAATAATGCATTTTGCAAGTTAAGTATATATTGTACAAAAATAGTTTTAAAAACAAATAAAAAGACAAAATATATTATTGTTCTAAAACACAAGTAAAAGTAATACCATAAAACGACAGGGTAAAGGTAATACTTCCTGTGATACCTTATAAAATATCATGTAAATAAATGCAGCAACTGAATTTCATTTTTTCCCCTATCAAAATTAACTTTCCTGTCGTTGAAATTGTTTTCTTTTGCATATTTTTTTAATATTTATTTCGAATAAGTAATATAAATAAAAAAATGTTTTCTTGTCGCTAAATAGTTTCTTGTTGCTTATATTATTCTTCTTGTCGCTTCTTGACGCTTTTTGTCTCTACAATTCTTTTTGTCTGTAATTAGTGAGACCACGCATGGGCATTAATACATAAACAATCCGCGACTTGCGATTTGGAACAAGAACGTTTATTAAATGATATGATGAATGGTTCTGCATTTCTTTATGAGAGTACAGTATCAAATATCAGTTTCATAACGGTAAAATATAGAAATCCTCCTCTTCAGTTCTTGTGACAGAAATAGAATTATCGATCGGCTTTCAGAGAACTCTCGCAAGTTATCAAAATTTGGGAATTCCCTCTGACGTGTTTCTAAATTTATAAAAACACTAAATATAAATACTGTTTAATTCTGATTTTCCGTATTGTTACAAACACGAATATAAGTCAAGGAAAATATCACACATGAAGATTATGAGTAAAACATTACAGGAAAGTTGTTTATGTTCAATTGTTTTGCTTGTTTTTACCTTTTAAAGCAAGACAATCATAAGAATCTGAGATGTTGCTGAATGTTTAGAATAAAACGAATGACGTGAGGGAGTGTATCATAGGGTCAACGGTAAAAGTCTACAGATTGCTTGACAGCAATCGTATCCCAAAAACAAAATAAGTTTCCAACAGGGTTATACTCAAACTATAGAAATAAAGTAAAATGTGCCAAGTTTTCAAATTCTTTTATTTATGTATTTTTTTAAATACCAAATGTCTGAATAGTTTAGTTCTGTCTCTGAGTTATGCCAAATAGAGTATATGTGTGGTTCCACTAACATTCTTTTAAAAAATAAGGTTGGTAGGTTGGCAATTTTTTCTATAAATTTCTTTTTTTTTAAGTCAAAATCCAGTAAAAAAATGTCAGTGTACTGAGTTGAATTTAGGTATTATACATGTCCCTTCCGGAAGTTTACCATCAGAATCAGTGGGGTAACTGAAAACACATGCACATATACCTTTTTTTGCCTTAGAAGGCATGTTTGTTTGTTTGCCAGAGACAAAATTCATAACTGAATAGCAAATGCCCTATAAAAGGAGATCACATGCCATTCTGTTTGGTGAAATTAAAAAAAACCAAGATCAGCAGAAAAGAAATATAAGGCCATGGAAAAATAATTGATGGTTTCCCCTAACCCGACCGGGTCATTAAATTTTATTGCAAAAAACAAATAAAAATTTAAAAAATTTTTTTTTTTTTTTTTTCAGAGACAACTTTAAGTGTTGAAAATATGCAAGTTTATAGTTCCACTATAACATATACAATACATATAGAAATAAAATTATGCATGGTTACAAAAAAAAAAAAAAAAGCCTGCCTGCCGGGTCTTTTAAATTTTCCCATGTTAGGGGAAAGGCCATGGAAAATTAATTGTTGGTTTCCCCTAACATGGGAAAATTTTAAAGACCCGGCAGGCAGGCTTTTTTTTTTTTTTTGTAACCATGCATAATTTTATTTCTATATGTATTGTTTCTACAGCGGAACTTTAATCTTGCATACTTCCAACACACTTTTAGTTGTCTCTGCAAAAAAAAATTTATTTTTTTTTAAATTTTTTTTTTTTTTTTTTTCACAAAAAAATTGAATGACCCCGCGGTAAAACAGTGACCCGGTCGGGTTAGGGCAAACCATGAATTATTTTTCCATGGCCAAACCAACAATTAATTTTCCATGGCCTAACAAATAAATTTTTGGAATATTCTTACCTTTTTAATAACCATCTGATGAGGAAGACCAAGATAACAATAAATATTATAAAACATAATATTGGAATGATCGTCACGACATATATGGACTGGTTACATTGTGCTCCTACAGATCCAGAGTTACATTTACAGGTATCTGGTCCCGAACATTTACCATCTCCACAGTCAAAACTGAGAAAAAAAAGACCATTATTAATATTTCATTTCATATTTTGTATTAATAATTACTGTGCTTTTATAATATTCTATGGATTTCAATTTTCGTGAATTTGTTGGGACTGGGGAACCATGAATTTAAATATATATGGTCAACAGAATTCTAAAGGAATGTATGCAAAATTTTCCAAAACCACAAAAGTATGCACAATTATTTCAGTTATTGTTCAGTCTACAAAAATAAAAGAATCTGCAGTAGGTTTAAAAAAAAAATCAACAGTCTTTGTAATGAGATGGTATACAAAATTACTTAGGTATTGCAAAGTAAGTTCCAAATAAGTCTTATAATGAATACAAATAGAACAACGTTGTTGCATTTAGTAAATGAATTTGAGTAAACAGCACTTAAACAATTTATTTGTTTCCTAACCATTTCTTATTAATGTGGTATAATATTGACCTCATCTTCAGTAGTTAACTTGCAAGAATTCACATAGTTATATCTATATATGTAAAATCCAATAGAATATTTCATAAAAAGGGGGGGGGGGGGGAGTTGCCTCCCAGGACTCACTTCAATAATAAATGATCTTTGAATTATCACAGGGAAAACCAATGGTCTGATCTTTAAAAAAAAACTAGAAACTAAACAAATTTATGAACCACATCAATAAACAACAACCTTTGCAGATCAAATTTATTCGTTCATTGTGTAATCATACGTTTTTTGATTGAGTTAAGTCTGCCAATTGATATTTTATTGTGTTTTTCTATGTTGTGATGTTATGCTATTGTTAAAGAAAAAAGGAGAAGGTTTGGATTCATTAAAACGTTTAATCCCGCTGCAAATGTTTGCACCTGTCCTAAGTCAGGAATCTGATGTACAGTAGTTGTCGTTTGTTTATGTAATATATACATGTTTCTCGTTTTGTTTAAATAGATTAGACCGTTGGTTTTCCCGTTTGAATGGTTTTACACTAGTAATTTTGGGGCCCTTTATAGCTTGTTGTTCGGTGTGAGCCAAGGCTCCGTGTTGAAGGCCTTACTTTAACCTATAATGGTTTACTTTTTATATTGTTACTTGGATGGAGAGTTGTCTCATTGGCACTCACACCACATCTTCCTATATCTATCTGATTCCTGACTTAGGACAGGAGTAAACAACGGGTGCAAGCAGCGGGTTTATATGTTTTAATAGGTACCAACCTTCATCCTTACCTGAAGCAATAGTGTAACATCACAACAAAGAAAGACTCACTAGTATCTATTTATAACTTACCCACAGATTGGTACTTCACACCTAGGTTTGATCTATTTATAACTTACCCACAGATTGATACTTCACACCTAGGTTTGATCTATTTATAACTTACCCACAGATTGGTACTTCACAACTAGGTTTGATCTATTCATAACTTACCCACAGATTGGTACTTCACACCTACGTTTGATCTATTCATAACTTACCCACAGATTGGTACTTCACACCTACGTTTGATCTATTTATAACTTACCCACAGATTGGTACTTCACACCTACGTTTGATCTATTTATAACTTACCCACAGATTGGTACTTCACAACTAGGTTTGATCTATTCATAACTTACCCACAGATTGGTACTTCACACCTACGTTTGATCTATTCATAACTTACCCACAGATTGGTACTTCACACCTACGTTTGATCTATTCATAACTTACCCACAGATTGGTACTTCACACCTATAGGTTTGATCTATTCATAACTTACCCACAGATTGGTACTTCACACCTATAGGTTTGATCTATTTATAACTTACCCACAGATTGGTACTTCACACCTAGGTTTGATCTATTCATAACTTACCCACAGATTGGTACTTCACACCTATGTTTGATCTATTCATAACTTACCCACAGATTGGTACTTCACACCTATAGGTTTGATCTATTCATAACTTACCCACAGATTGGTACTTCACACCTATAGGTTTGATCTATTTATAACTTACCCACAGATTGGTACTTCACACCTAGGTTTGATCTATTCATAACTTACCCACAGATTGGTACTTCACACCTAGGTTTGATCTATTCATAACTTACCCACAGATTGGTACTTCACACCTAGGTTTGATCTATTTATAACTTACCCACAGATTGGTACTTCACATCTTGATCCAGTCCATCCATTTTCACACACACATACTAATGGAATAAGACATTCTCCATTTACACAGTTACAGGTCATGTCCTGACATGATAAGCCATAGTAACCTTCGTTACACCTACAACACAGACATGAAAATAAAAGTTATATTTGATCATAAACATGCTTCTGTCAAAGTTGGGTAAAAATCCAGGATATTTTAAGAAAATTATCAAAATCTTAACGGAAGAGTCAATGTAATGTCAACTGGCAGAAAAGTCCATTTATAAGTAAAATACAGATAAACAAGGATTTTTTTCCCTTCAGAATTTACTTCTGGAATCTGGATACTATCTTATGATCCTAAACAAGCTTCTGACCAAGTTTGGTAGGAATCCAGGATAGTTTACTCAGGGAGATATCTCTTTATATCAGTTATGTGTTTATACAAGTCCAGTTACATGTCTTTTAAGCATTTACATAAAACAAAAAGTTGGAAATTAATATCTATGTAACCAAAAGCTTAAAATTTATTAGGAACAAGAATGTGTCCCACTCGTACACGGATACCCCCCTCGCACTATAATTTTCATTTTCCATGGAACGTGAAATTGTGTAAAAATCTAATTTGGCATTAAAGTTAGAAAGATTATACTATAGGGTACATGCGTACTAAGTTTCAAGTTGATTGAACTTCAATTTCATCAAAAACTACCTTGACCAAAAACTTTAACTTGAAACTCCCACTTTCATTTTCTATGTTCAGTGGACTGTTAAGTTGGGGGTCAGAAGTCTTATTTTGCTTTAAAATCAAAAAGATCATATCACAAGCAACACATGTACTAAGTTTCAAGTTGATTGGACTTCAGCTTCATCAAAAACTACCTCGACCAAAAACTTTAACCTGAAGCAGGACGAACGGACAGAGCCACAGACCAGAAAACATAATGCCCCTCTACTATCGTAAGTGGTGCATAAAAAATGACGATTTTTAGTCTTGTTTCCCTTAATCAAAGTCTACCTCCTGAACCATAGGAGTCATACTCACTCGCAAATATTGAAGCTGGCACAGTGACCAAACTCATAAAGTGTTATGTCAAAATCATCAGTTCTGTTTCCTCCACAACCTCCTGTACAATAAAAAGGGGCCACACTCTTTTCAATTATTTCTTCTGTTACTGCTGTTCCATTAAGTGATGGCAATTGCTCTAGTTTTAAAGACCATGTTCCAATTCTTCCTTCGGAACCATTAAACCTAAAAGTAAGAGTTCATAAATAATTAAATTTTAATAGATTCTGGTCATACAAGTGTATTTTAATATCTAAAATCACAGACTCTGATAATAAACATTATGTAAATTTAATAAGTTAATAATGTTACAACCTTCCAACCGGTTGTCCAATTCATCTGAAAATTTCAGGGCAGATAGGTATTGACTTGATAAACAATTTAACCTCTTTGTCAGATTTGCTCTAAATGGTTTGGTTTCAGAGTTATAAGCCAAAATCTACATTTTACCCCTATGTTCTATTTTTAGCCATGGTGGCCATCTTGGTTGGTTGGTCAGATCACAGGACACATTTTTCAAACTAGATACCCCAAGGATGATTGTGGCCAAGTTTGAATAAATTTGGCCCTGTAGTGTTAGGAGAAGATTTTTGTAAAAGATTACAAACAAGTGAAACTGCGAGCTACTGCTCACTGATGATACCCCCGCCGCAAGTGGATAATATAAATAGTGTAAAAATATGCAAGTGTTCGGTAAACAGGAAGTTGTCGAGTGATGAATCTGAAAATGCATCACACGGTATAGCTGACTTATATAAATCCTGAAACCAAATTTCAGAAATCCTTGTATTGTAGTTCCTGAGAAAAGTGTGACGAAAATTTTCAACTTGGCTATCATGTGTAAAATCATACAAGTGTTCGGTAAACAGGAAGTTTTCAAGTGATCAATCTGAAAACGCATCACACGGTATAGCTGATAAACAGGAAGTTGTCAAGTGATCAATCTGAAAACGCATCACACGGTATAGCTGACTTATATAAATCCTGAAACCAAATTTCAGAAATCCTTGTATTGTAGTTCCTGAGAAAAGTGTGATGAAAATTTTCAACTTGGCTATCATGTGTAAAATCATACAAGTGTCGGTAAACAGGAAGTTTTCAAGTGATCAATCTGAAAACGCATCACACCGTATAGCTGACTTAAATTAACCCTGAAACCAAATTTCAGAAATCCTTGTATTGTAGTTCCTGAGAAAAATGCGACGAAAAATATTCATGGGACGGACAGACAGAGGTAAAACAGTATACCCTTCCTTTTTTAAAGCGGGGGTATAATTAAAGGGGGGTATAAAAATTATGAAAAAATGACTATAAAGGGCAGTAACTCCTTAAGGGGTCAACTGATCATTTTGGTCATGATCATTTATTTGTAGATCTTACTTTGCTGAACATTATTGCTGTTTACAATTTATCTCTATCTATAAAAGTATTCAAGATAATAACCAAAAGCGCCAAAATTTCTTTAAAATTAACGATTCAGGGGCAGCAACCCAACAACCGGTTGTCTGATTCATCTGAAAATTTCAGAGCAGATAGATCTTTACTTGATTAACTATTTTAACCCCATGTCAGATTTGCTTTTAATGCTTTGGTTTCAGAGTTATAAGCCAAAATCTACATTTTACCCCTATGTTCTATTTGTAGCCATGGCGGCCATCTTAGTTGGTCGGTCAGATCATTGGACACATTTTTCAAACTAAAATACCCCAAGGATGATTGTGGCCAAGTTTGAATACATTTGGCCCTGTAGTTTTAGAGGAGAAGATTTTTGTAAAAGTTAACGTCAACGGACCAGGTGAGCTCAAAAGTTACATGTTAAGGTTTATTTTTGTTTGTTACAAATATTCATGTATCTAGATGTTAGAAAAATAATTAAAAACATTAGATGTTTTTAAAATGTTTGATCTCTGACAGAAAAAGAG
This sequence comes from Mytilus trossulus, assembly GCF_036588685.1. Taxonomy (NCBI): domain Eukaryota; kingdom Metazoa; phylum Mollusca; class Bivalvia; order Mytilida; family Mytilidae; genus Mytilus; species Mytilus trossulus. The sequence goes on from NC_086384.1 coordinate 47,195,704, forward strand.
ATGGCAAATTCTTAAAAATCAATACATAAGCCAATCAATGAAGTTATGATAGTAAGACTTGTAAAATTCACAATTCCTACAGCAGGGCAGGGGGCATTACAAAATTGATGTCTAGATCATGTTGATATAAACAGCCCAAGATACACTTACCGCCTTAAGTTTGTATATTTTGTAAAAGCTATGGTATAGTTAGCTACTTCCATCCCGTATATCATATCCATTGGACGTTTAGCCTGCATGCTATATTCTCTCTGTGAGGTTGCTGTATCACTGTCCATAAATATCATTCTAGTGAACATGGCTGTCTGTAAAGGTATATCATTTTGTCATTGTCAATTGTTGCTGTATATCATTCTCCATTTTTGGGTTCATTGTAAAAATAGTATAAATCCGGCTGTTAGTTTTCTTGTTCGAATTGTTCAAATTTTGTCATTTCAAGACATTTTATAGCTTACTATGAGGTATGAATTTTGCTCATTGATGAAGACTGTATGGTTATTTATAGGTGTCATTTGGTCTCTGGTGGAGAGTTTTGCTCATTGATGAAGACTGTATGGTTATTTATAGGTGTCATTTGGTCTCTGGTGGAGAGTTTTGCTCATTGATGAAGACTGTATGGTTATTTATAGGTGTCATTTGGTCTCTGGTGGAGAGTCTTCTCACTAACAATCATACCACATCTTCTTATTTTATATATTGAAGTTTTCAAGGTTAACAACAAGCTCAACAGCCAAGGCTTGTTAAATTAGTGTCCACCCTGTGATTATCAGGCCCATTACACAATAAATATAAGTGTCGTTTTTTCTACTTTTTATCCTTTCAACGCTACACAAAAAAATTAGAAAAATGGCTGCGCATTTTTTGGGTGTTCATTCATTAGAACAGTATATTCCTTTTCAGAATGTATCTTTTTTATTATATGAGATACAGAGAAAGTTATTGCATGAAAAAAGCTCAGGAGAGCATGAAATGTAATGTTAGGCAATTATTTTAGTGAATTTTTTATAAGGTAACTAACAGGTTAAAGGGGTAATTTATTACATTTGTGTTGAATTTTGAAAAAAACCCTAACTATTAGTCTTCATTTATTTTGTTGTTTTATCTGCCATATAATAAAGAAGACACCAGTTACTCGATTCCATAGTGTATTGCAGCATACACAACATATTATGTAATCGTGGCACAAATAAATGGATCCGTTCTAAAAAATTTTAGTCAACCTTCTTTTTCCCTGGTCGTAATGATCGATCAAATCATATTTCCCACACCAATTAAATGTTATAAACCCATTGAGATAACAAGAAACCTTTTAACTAATCCGAATTGTTAGTTTCGCCATAGAAATGCTGAATTATTTCCATATTTACAGCTTTGTTTCAGATTTCTGCCATTTGCATTTGTCAAAATATTTGTTATTTTCCTTCTACTGCATAATTTTACTATAAAAATTGCCGGGATTTCAAGCGCAAATGAGACCATGTATATCCTTGATTCAAACAAGGAAAAATTAGAGAGAACCAGAATAACAGCTGAATGGTTTAAGAATCCTGGTGAAAAATCTTTTGTCATCTCAGTATATGCCGTGTATAGTGTTGAAAGGGTTAAGACTTTACTTGTAATGTTATTTTGATTTATACGGCAATAAAAAAAGAATATATTTGATTGCCTGCCATCTGTTATAGTCCTGTGAATTAATTTTTTTGAAATCAGATAGGCATGAAGACTAAACAAGAATGTGTCCTCAGTACACAGATGCCCCACTCGCACTAGCATTTTCTATGTTCAGTGGACCGTGAAATTGGGGTAAAAACTCTAATTTGGCATTAAAATTAGAAAGATCATATCATAGGGAACATGTGTACTAAGTTTGAAGTTGATTGGACTTCCAACTTCATCAAAAACTACCTTGACCAAAAACTTTAACCTGAAGCGGACAGACAGACGGACGAACTGACCCACAGACCAGAAAACATAATGCCCCTCTACTATCGTAGGTGGGGCATAAAAACACTCTTAGACAAGAATGTATCCCCAGTACAGGGATGACCCATCCACATTATAATTTTCTATGTTCATAGGACCATGAAAATTGGGTAAAATCTAATCTCTAATTTGGCATTTAAATTAGAAAGATCATATCATAGGGAACATGTTTACAAAATTTCAAGTTGATTAGACTTCAACTTCATCAAAAACTGCCTCGACCAATTTTTTTTAACCTGAAACGGGGCAGAAAGACTGTTGGAAGCACAGACCAGAAAACATAGTTACCATTAAGTGTTTAATGAAATCACATTATTAGTCTTAGCGCATGCATTTTTTCTCAGTCTTCAAAAACTCACAAAATTAAAAGCACACAATAATTTCCGAATTTTACAGTATATAATACTCACAGTGGGTGGATAAGCATTAATGTGCTCTGGCCATGAGAACGGATGTGGATTTACATTCACAATGACTCCAATATATCCTGGTCTATCGCCATTTGCATTTAATTGTAGTTCACCTGTTAAACTCTTTTCCATATAAATCTACAAAATTAAGAAATAAAACTAACATTTCAAAAGTAAGTCATAAAAATATGGAACTCTGTGAGTTCATAATCAAAAGCTCAAAAATAGCAAACAAAATGGATAACAACTTTCATATTCCTGACTTGGTACAGGCATTTTCTTTTGTAAAAAATGGCAGATTTTAAATCCATTAAAATCTAGAAAAATCATAATACTCTCTTATAGCTATCAAATTATCAAATGCCCACTGTAAAAATCAAACCTATATGCAATATATGTACATTGTTGGAAAATATAAGATTTATTTGTAAGAGCTCTAGAAACAAGACCAAAAATGTGAGTTGGCTGATCATGAGCTTTTCTCCTGTTTGGCAGAGAGTAAAAATAAATATTACAAATCTTTGTTTTGTTCACATAAGGGCTATTCCAGAAAAAAATGTATGGGGGGTTGGAAGGCAGTTTTCGTCAGCACCCGCCACCCAGACAATTGTAATTGAGAATTATAGTGCATTATAGTGTGAAAAGTTGCTCTGATACCCATCACCCATGTATTATTAATACAATGTGCCTTCCCCCCCCCCCCCCCCATACATTTTTTTTCTGGAATAGCCCTAAATACCAATGTGTATTTAAATCTTAACATAATTGCAATGCTGTTTTAAGAAATGATTTAGTCGTAGGTTGATGATTAGAGATGTCTCATTATTTTCCCTAAACAAGAGGGATTACTAAAAGCATGTGGAAATACTTGTAAAAGAAGTTGGCCCTCGTCTCATCCAATATAATTCTATATTCATTTAAACTTTTTTTCTGATAGACCGTCATGTTTGTGTAATATAACAAGTATAGCTGTTTCAATAATTGGCATTGAAATCTTTCATACATATATTATTTTTCTATATTTTATCCCTAAAGAAGAGTTGTGTACGGTGTTTAGCTGACCACATAAATCCTTATATACGGTGCATAGTTTAGTTGTTGTACACCATACACAAAAACTTTATTTTCACTCGTTTATTACCCAAAAAGTTTCAAGGAATGAGTTATCACAGGTAGGTTTATGACTGGGCCTAAAATAAAATATTGTTTGTTTCCCCAATCCCGACCGACCCTGCAAAATTGATGCTACTCATAAAATTTTATTGTCAAAAATAAGTCAAATATTATTTTATTCATTTTGGATTTTCAGGCTTACCGGATCGTCCAATAATGTTCAAGCTTTTTGGAAAAATAAAATTATTTCCCTACCTACCTACCCACACCTGGCTTGGCAGGGTAGGGATTGGGGAAACAAACAATATTTTAATTTAGGCCTTGGTAACAATTACTTTTGCCCTGTATCAGGGTTTATTTCAGATAAAACATGTAAATGTCCCAACAACTGTATCGAAATTAAAAGTTAGTGTTGACATTCACAACTATTTGGGCATGTACAAGTTAATTGTTCTTATTAGAAAGTTGTTTTATAAAAAGGAAAAAATCGATGCATAAATTATTTGGAAGCAGGAATTTCAAATGTTGAGAAATGTGCATTGAATATTGATACAGCAAGACAAAATTTTTTGTTACGGTGTAAGGTCAAAATCAATCATGCCTGCTTGGTTAATAGTACCTATATCCGGTGTACTGATGATACATGGTGGTTCTAGCCAACAGCCATCAGATTTTTTAAATACTTTGCTTACATTTCTTATTTCATCTGTAAGTCTTGGTCCTGTTATAGTCCTAGAATCATTAATTAATTTTGACATGGCCATTCCAAACATTTTGACAGCATCATATGCAAGGGAATATTCAGCAAGAATCTGAAATAAAAATTAGAAAAATTAGAAACAGAAGCTTTTTTTTTATGGTAATTCCAGGCATAAATGTATGTAAGGTTTTGACATTGCATGATATTTTTTTGTTTCTGTCAGTATTAGAGGTTGAAGAAAATACTCTTTGTTACAAATGAAAAAAAAAATTAAAAAAAGGGGGTGGTTGGGTAAAAAAAAAGTTTTGTTCTCCTATCCCCTATTCATTTTTTTCTCTCAATTAATAGCCATAACAAAGTAACAAAGTCCATTTTATTTTCAGAAATGTTTCTGGTTGGAATAAATTTGCTGTTTTTCTTCTTCAGGTGAATCATCGTTAGATTTTTCAAAGCACTGCAAATATTCCAATACTGTAAATTCAGAAGTTATTGCGTTTTTTTTTATTATTGCTAAAAATGCGATAGGGTTATATTTGCAATGATTTGAACTCACATTTTAATTTTTTTATATGAATTAAAAAGGGTTTTCTAAAATGACAAAATTGCAATAATTTCTGAATTTATAGTAATTGAATAACAGATATTATTTCTTATGCAGCAAAAATACTGCAATCTGATTGGTTGACTACCCTGGTGTAAATAACACCCCACCCTGGTTCACCCGGGGAATAAATAAAATTTTGCCAAATTTAAAAATTAAATGAATTCTGCCAAAAGTCGAAATAAAGAAAAAGATTATAAAATTAAGAAAATTAATAATAATAAGAAAATGTTGGGTTTTTTTTTGTAAACTCAAAAGAACACAAAATTTTTCTGAATCATTCCAAAAATAAAGTAATAAAAGTATTTGACAATGAGCAGCAGCATGGACATTGAAAAAATATTACGCTGGAAAGTTTTCATTACCATTTTTACAATTTTATATCCTGGTTTCAAAATGAGTAAAGGAATTGTTCATAAGAAATAAATTCGTTATCTTGGTGTAATCAGGGGTGTACGGAATTTGACACCGTTGTTGAAAATTCTGTACACCCCTGATTACACCAAGATAACTAATATTATTTGGTTTTGAAAACTGACACAATTTTTTCTTCTTTATATATAACTTACTTCAGTGAAAGGTAGTTTAGGAACAGTTCCAAGATAATCCTTCCTGAAGGCATGACGATGTTTTTCTATCAGGCCTCTCCATACAGGAGTCTCCATGGTCATATCATAGCCAACAATCCAGCAGTGACCACCGACCATACCTTGTGAACAGGTTATATTCTGAAATATAGAAATGTGATAAAATATTATTTGCTGGAATTTTAGTATCACAATAATATCACAGGGAACATGTATACTAATTTTTAAGTTGATTGGACTTCAATTTCATCAAAAACTACCTTGACCAAAAAATTTAATCTAATTTTTTAAAATATTATTTGCTGGAATTTTAGTATCAAGAATGTGTCCATAGTACACGGATGCCCCATTCGCACTACCATTTTCTGTGTTCAGTGAAACGTGAAATTGGGGTAAAAAAACTTCTTTGGCATTAAAATTAGAAAGATTGTATCATAGCACATGTGTACTGAGTTTCAAGTTGATTGGACTTCACTTCATCAAAAACTACCTTGACCAAAAAATTTAATCTGAATTTGCACTATCATTTTCTATGTTTAGTGAACCGGGAAAATAAGTTAAAACCCTAATTTGGCATTTAAATAAGAAAGAGTGTATCATAGGGCCCATGTGTACTGAATTTCAAGTTGATTGGACTTCAACTTCATCAAAAACTACTTTGACCAAAAACTGTAACATGAAATTTGCACTATCATTTTCTATGTGCAGTGAACCAGGAAAATTGGGTCAAAACATTAATTTAGCATCAAAAGAAGAAAGATCACATAGGGCACATGTGTACTGAGTTTCAAGTTGATTGGACTTCAACTTCATTAAAAACTACCTTGACCAAAAACTTTAACCTGAAGCGGGACGACCGGAAGGAAGGACAAATGAACGAACAAATGCACAGACCAGAAAACATAATGGCCCACTGCTATTGTAGGTGGGGCATAATTAAGGAACAAAATGAGACTATTTTTAAATTTCAAGAAGATAAATTTCTTTCAGCATCCTGTTCTTCAAATAGTGATTTAGTGGGGTTTTTCCCCACCATGATTTATCACAAAGGGTACACATCTATTGAGTTGTTTTGGGTTGAAAGATAGTTTTTTTTATAACCTCAATGCATAAATTCTTACTGATAATTTAGTAAAATGATTAAGACTACCAAGACATACATTTAACAAGATGGGGTTTGAGTGCCAATGAGACAACCATCCATCAAAGTTGCAATTTTAACAATTTTAAACAATTATATGTCAAAGCAGGGACTTCAACACAGAGCCTTGGTTCACATCAAACATATCTGTCTAAACCCCCCCCCCCCCCCCCCCCTTCCCCCCAAAAAATTAATTCTAAATTCATAAAATAGCCTTCCAACCCAAACCAATTCAATTAATTTTGGAAAAAGTCCTTTTGTTTAAGTACTTACTCCCATACATGTTGGACCTTGGTTTGCCCAAGGAAAGGCCCATCCAAACAGACCCAACATGTTCCATTGCCATCCATCTATACCGCCCATTCCTTTACTGTAAAATAAATAATCAAAGATTGTTTTTCCATAAATTATTTACACAATAAATAAAAGAAAGTTGTATTTTACCACTTAAAATTGACTAATTTTGTAGTTAATGTACATAACTTTGGGTCAGGCTCGGAACATCAGTGACTAAAACCAAAATGATGGTAAAACTCATGTTCCAGGATTGGTATATTCTAATCAATGTGTGTGTTTAGAAACAAGATTTCACGTACAATAAGTTATAAGTACCCGTTCCTGAGTTTGTGTCAAGTAATGTTGGTACTCAAGTCAAGTTAGTATAAGTCAATCCAACTACAAGTTAGTTGCCCTTTTTGAGCTCCCAATTTTAAGGATTTACTCATTTAGTCTTGACCCTCGCATAGGTCAGACAAAATTTGGGCATTTTGCAAATAATACGTCAAATAATGGGTTAAGGTGTTGTTTCCAATAATTTTAATGAATTGAAGAAGAGAAATATAGATAAATATTCAATTAAACAAATGTAAAAAAAACTTAAATATAAGACATAAGAAGTTTTGCCAGACTCTGTCTATATTATAATAAGGTGGATTCTTCTAAGTACAATCAGTTACAAAAAATTACAAGTTTAATAGAGGGCCAGCATCCCTTTTTGTGTCATAGGGTGAAACTTTGCCATATTTATTTCTTATCTAAGATTGGTATTTAATTGCCTACATTAATTTACTATGGTCAAGCATATTAAGTATTTGTAGATTTATTGCTTTACTGAACTTTAGCAGATTGTCTGATTGACCATTAAATTTAATGTATGATGCAGCTGTGTTTTAACTGTAATAATTTCTAATTACTGTGGATTCATTATTATTCGTTGGATACCAATTTTCGTGGATGTCGTGGGAACAGGCGAACCACGAAATTAAATGTTCAACGAATACCAAATTTTCTATAGGCTTGTATGCAGATTTCTCCAAAACCACGAAATTAAATATCCACGAACATATAAGTTTTCCTCAATCCACGAAAATTGGTATCCACGAAAATAAATGAATCCAAAGTAGAAGCTAATTTATGTCAGTGTTTGTTTATATTCTGTCCCTATACTTGTGTGATCTGGATATGAATGACTATTTAATGTGTGAGAAAGTCATGTAAGTAGCAAGGGCCTTATAACAGCTCCGTGACATTTGCGAGGACAATTATCTTTTGGCACAATCTGAATCTTATGATTGTACGTGTGTGTGCAACTTAAAATCAAATACTGACAAACAGCAATAAATGTATCGTGTAAAATATTTCAGACAGGGGTTAAATTAAATGAAGACTTTGTTTTATTTGTCTTCTGTCAAGTTTGCTTTACTATTATGTGTGTACCGGTAAGTTTAAAGAAGCAATCAATTGTATCTCTCATGATTCCAAATTTTAACAAGAGTCTGTCAGACTGACCGCAAACCTGACTTTTCTTTACAGCTATTTGTGTCCTGGCATTTTTTCAATACACAAAGACCTTAACTTTTAAATGATAAAAGTGAAAATTGTCAATATGGAAAATTGACCTCAATTTTATCTGACATCAGAAACAACATACTAAAATTTGAAAAGATTTTGGGTGAATGGTTCAAGACTTAATGCATAGATACTGTTTGGCAACCATGCCTGAAAGCCACCCACCTTCCATCCACAAATCATTAACTGATTTTTACTTTGTAAATCAGGTTTATAAAATAAAAAACCTTCTATAGTATAAGGCGAAAAAAAATATATATGTCTGTTTCCTGTTTCCGACCGACCCTGACTCAAACCCCCCGACCCTAGATCTTTTTCTTCAAATCCGGAAAAAATTCGGTTCCTGTCCGGAAAAAAATCATTTCCGGTCCGATCCAGATCCGTATTTTACTATGCCCAAACAAAGAATGGCTGCTCCCAGCACAAATGTGCCACAATAAACAAGTTTAAAAATGTCAGCACTTGGAGAATTATTCAATTAAAGCTTCTTTAAAGTGATTAAATCATTTTAGGTTACAGGACCCAAACCAAACATGACATATAACCGACTGCAAATCTGACAGGAAGTGCACCAAAAAAAAAAAAAAAAAAAAAAAAAAAAAAAATCCCGACCTACCGACCCTGATTTTTTTACCTTGGAAGCAGGAAACAGACATATATTTTTTTTTGGCCTAATACCCATCACTATACCAACTTCATATTTTGGGTAAAAAAGTGCAGATTATACAGGACCAACTACGGTAATTTTTAAAACTTACTCAATAGCTTCTCTCATGAAATAATAGCTGACTGGTGGCATCACAAACATCCAGACAATACGACTCCCTGCATCTTTGATCTTCTCTAAGGAACTGTTGAAGGCATTAGGTGTATAAGTAGCTCCCCATACTTTTGGAATAGCCACCTATTTTATAACAAAACAATTTGATTTGTTGTTAAGACAAGAATGCTGTACTGTCCTAACACAAAAATCCAGAAAAATCTTTAACACATTGAATAGTTTTATATGAAAGATTTCTTTACAAAAATAAATGGTTCTATCTAAATCTCCATTGTCTCACTAATGTCTCAAAATTTGAAGAAAAAAATGCCATGCTCTGACAGTGGCTTTTAAACAATTGGTTCACAAAAACTGGTTTCGCTCACATGGCAAAAAGGTTGCTCATCTATAGTTTCTACCTTACTAATAGTTTTCAGGTAAATAAACAAAAACAGGAAATAAGTAAACAAGAGTGCACACACTGAAATGTCTCGCCTTCTTTACTAATCATTGATATTAGTTGATAGTCCTAAGAATAAAGCTTTATTACAACTGTCACATAAAATTAACAATAACCAAGATAGCTAAACAAAGACCAATGAACCATGCCAGGCAGACATGTACAGCTAACAATGCTTCCATACAACAAATATAGTTGACCTATTACTTATAGTTTTAAGAAAAATAGACCAAAACACAAAAACTTAACACTGTGCAATGAACCATGAAATTAAGGTCATGGTCAAATTAAACCTGCAGGACTGACATATAGATCATAATATATTTCCATACACCAAATATAGTTGACCTTTGGCATATATTATTAGATAAAAAGACCAAATCTTAAAAACTTAGCTTTGACCACTGAACCATGAAAAAGAGGTCAAGGTCAGATGACATCTGCCCGCTAGACACGTACACCTTACAATCATTCCATACAACAAATATAGTAGACCTATTGCATAAAGTATGAGAAAAACAGACCAATACACAAAAACTTAACTATAACCACTGAACCATGAAAATGAGGTCAAGGTCAGATGACACCTACCAGTTGGACATGTACACCTTACAGTCCTTCCATACACCAAATATACTAGACCTATTGCTTATAGTATCTGAGATATGGACTTGACCACCAAAACTTAACCTTGTTCACTGATCCATGAAATGAGGTCGAGGTCAAGTGAAAACTGTCTGACGGGCATAAGGACCTTGCAAGGTACGCACATACCAAATATATTTATCCTATTACTTATAATAAGAGAGAATTGAACATTACAATAATTATGAACTTTTTTTTCAAGTGGTCACTGAACCATGAAAATGAGGTCAAGGACATTAGACATGTCAGACAGAATCTTCGTAACATGAGGCATCTATATACAAAGTATGAAGCATACAGGTCTTTCATCTTCTAAAATATAAACCTTTTAAGAAGTTAGCTAACGCTGCCAGATCACTATCCCTATGTCAAGCTTTCTGCAACAAAAGTTGCAGGCTCGACAAAAATTATCACTTATAGTGACTACAGTTTAAGACAGGGAGCTCTAATATTTGATTTAAATTTGAAACTTATTTTAGGGCTATTCCATTAAAATGTATGAGGGAGGGTAGGATGGGGCTTAAAAAATATCCAAACAACTATGAAGTTTTTTAAAAATAATTTTGCATAATGGTAATAGAAGCATACTGAAAAAAGACCAACGACCCACATTCATTAATTAATCTTTCCTTCCTACCCTCCCCCATACATTTTAATGGAATAGCCCTAACATTTTAATCATCACAAATACACTTACCTCTGCTAAGATTGTAATACCAAACTGTTTGGCCTTCTCAAAGAAAATAGTGTCAATAGTAAAGTCCACAGTCCTTATGATGCTCTGTAAAATCAAGAAGACTATTTTAATTTCATGTGCATTTACATTTTTTATAACTCTGCATGACCAAAACTTTTTCTGCATCAAAACAGAACATAAACGTCCCCTTTTTTTCTCATTTCAGGTACATGTATTAATAAAATGATTGACATTTCAATAACATTTGTTCTCCTAGGTTTCAATTCCATGTGCATTTACATATCTTATCTCTCCATAGCCAAAAATCAGGGAGAAAAGAAAAAAAAATTAATAATACAGCCTCCTTTTTTATTAATTTAAATAGTTGCTTCCTTATTATAATTGTCCTCGTTGGCATTTCAATAACAAAAATTCTCCTTTGCTTCAAAATTTTATGAAAATTTTAATTGTTGAACCATGACAAAAGCACAATTATGACATAATGTTTAATGATCTAAAGGGCCTAATCACCTACTTTGTTGTCTCATTCAGTTTTCTTTAACATTAGGCCAAATAAAAATATATGTGTGGTTCCAGTCACATACTTTTAAAAAAAAGTGTCTCTAGGTCAGCAAAAAAAAGTATTAACTGAAATTGTTTCCGGTTTTTAAAATGCCCCAACCGAAGGTTCACCATTTACATGTGATTTGGTGTAAAATAAACAGTCATGTTACGTAATTAGTTACTCATGTTATGATTTTAGTTACTTTTGTTGCATTCTGTTATAAATTCTTGCATTTAGTCATAACAGATACTTCTGTCAGATGGAAATTCAGATGGCAGAAATGTATGTATTTAAATATTTTAATTCACAATCCTCAAAATTTGATCGTTTGAAAAAAAATTTTTTCAGAAATGAAAATACAAGTTTGAGGGTTGGTCAGGTATTAAACTGGAACCACACAAAAGGTACATATATATTTTTATTTGGCCTTATTGTTTTATTTTACAAACCATATATTTCCAGCCTCTGTTTCGACACGACATCATGACACTGTGAGATAGAGATCCCATGTTCCATGATAATCTGTTGTAATAGGGATAAGCACTCTGAAAAAGGAAAAGTAATACAATTAGAGCTAATTTCATATTGCATGTAGATTAAGACTTTGGTAAGCTTGCAATACTTTGTTCGTATATTGAACAATTTGTGATTAGGATAACATTCAAATTCTATGAAAAATTGGAGGCCTAAAATTTTATTTGTTTTAAAAGAAGTCCGTTTTCACTTGTAAAAGGCGCAAAAATATCAAATGTATTTACAGTGTTCTTTTCTTTTCATTAAACAGGGGTATAATAGTGAAGAAATTTGGCTCCATATTGAGCGCACTGACATACAACACTGAAAAGGACATTTCATATCAATCAAAATTTAAATAAAGGGTGATAATCAAATCTTTATTTGTTATCTAAAAGTTATAAATAGCTTTCAAAAAGATTTCATTTCAGCCAAGCTGCAGACTAAATCTGATGATTTTCTGTTCAGCAGTACTTGAGAATAATGTGACAACAAACTTGAAGGTCATTTAACATATTGAAGACTCGATATTATTTGAAAACAGGAAGTAGTTTCTGACTGATCGAAAATGTGCTAACATATAACAAACCATTACTGCAGCCAAGGAGCTGACCAAATATGATCGCTCCGTCCAATAGTATCAAAGAAAAGGTATGACAGAAAAATTTGTTGGATGAATAATAATAACATGTCTAATAGATATATTTGTGATATCAAAACTATTATAATGCTATTGATGCAGTTAAAATATATTTACCTTTTCACTGAAGGAAAACTCATCTTCATTTGTGGCTATATTTGGCATTTGGTATAAATTTAAAAGGGAGGAAACTCCTTTTGTTACTGTGTTGCTGCCAAATCCTACGATCCCTCTTACTCTTTCATTGGGTGTTTTCTACAATGATAATTAAATAATACATTGATTGATTGATTGTTGGTTGCTTAGGGCTTTTCCAGATTTAATTGCGTCGGGGGGAAGGAAGGCACTTTTATTAAAAATTGATGGGTGGTTGTTATTTAAAAAAGATTGCTTGAACATATAAATGAGATATCCAATCTAAAATTTATGCATGGTGGGGTCAAATAAAAAGTGCCTTCCAACCCCCTTTTACCTTTACATTTGGAACAGCCCTTAACGTCCAGTAAAAAATATTTCATGCATGTTGAGGAGGAGAACAGGTTAACAATAAATACAATAGGTAGATCTTGTAATAGAGGCCATCCAGGATCAACAAACATAACAAAAGGATAGATTATGACTGGTGAACAACTACTTATATTGCTTATAAACAAGAAGGTGTCCCCAGTACACAGATGCCCCATCCGTTCAATCTTTTTCTATGTTTAGTTGACCGTGAAAATGGGGTAATAACTCTCATTTGGCATTAAAATTTGAAAGATCATATATTAGGGAACATGTATACGAAGTTTCAAGTTGATTGGATTTCAACTTCATCTCAACCAAAACTGTAACCAAAACTTAAACCTGAAGCAGGATGGACGAACAAACGGACGGTTTCAAGTTGATTTGACTTCAACTTCATCAAAAACTATCTCGACCAAAAATTTTAACCAAAACTTTAACACGAAGCGGGAAGGACGAACGGACGCAGACCAGACAGCATAATGCCCATAAATGGGGCATAAAAAGGTATATCAAAACATACTTTACCATTAAATATACTCTTGAATCATTATTATTTGTGAGATACCAATTTACTTGGGTTTAATGAGTAATATAGATGAACCAAAAGTTTTAATGTGTCAACAGAGTACACATTTTCTATATAGTTTGTATGCAAACTTTGGGAATTTTTTACCAAGAAATCAAATATCGGCAAAACTTCATTTTTTCCTTATTATCCGCAGTTACTGTACAAAAAAAACGTATAAACAAAAACAGCTCATTGCTGATCAAATCATAGAAAATTTTACAAGAATTTCATTTTCTGATACAAATAAGGCCATAATAAATAATAGGTTTGTTTGCCCAAACACTACCTACCCAGAAAAAAACTGCCTACTCAAATTCTTTTATTGTCCTGATTTGAAGAAGTTTTTTAATCAAATAGGCATGGAGACTAATAAACATCTGATACAGTAGACTCCGGCCAATCGGATACCCAAAATGTCAGCTAAAAATATCCGATTGTCCGATATATTCAATTAGCCGATGAACGTATATTTCTCCAAGTTTTTTTTAAAACTTGACAGACACAACCCTAAGATACCAAAAGCTATTATAGCTGCTTTATTAATGGAAATTTGTAACTAATCTCAATGTTTTTTTCAGGTACAAGTTCGGATAATTCGGTTGATTGAGTAATAGATCGATCAGTTGTTGATCTGTCAGTCTGTTGATTTTTAATTATGTGTTGATTATCTGAATAAAATATATACCTCTTAAATAATGAGACTTGTTGTTTTTGCGTGATTTGTTTCATTTGTGTGTTAAGTGTTAAAACAGGTAAAAGCTAAATATAACTATGAATTCTCGGAAGTAGGCCACAGGTAAATCTATTAATAGCTTAAGAAGTTGATCGAACTCGGATCTAATTTTCTACAGTTTTTTATTTATGAAACACATTTCCAATTTCAAGTAATACAACTACTTTTATGATTATAAAATTGGACATCAAGATGAGTAAAATTAATTTGCTTTTCTATCTTATTTGTCGTGGTTCAAAATTAAAGGCTGAATATTATGCAAATTAGGAAAATGGCGTACGTGTGTACAAGTTACATAAATCTATTTCACCTGGGATATGCTATTGACAAACGATTCCTTATTTTTACAAAGGACTTTTATATATATTTTAATAAATTGTTGAGAAAAAGGTACTTTTCATTCATATTTAATAAATATTGATGAACATCACGCACAGTTTATTATTTCTGTCGTGTCGTTGTTTGTGAAGTAAATGATAACGATCATATTTGGATAAACACATAATAAACACATCTTTGGCAAAATATAATATCAGATTCATAGAATAAACAAGACAACAAGAAAAAACATGTTTTATTTGACTGTAAAAGATTGTTTTATTAATAAAATGAAACATTTTTGTACTGAAGTTTTCTTAAACTTCGTAATGGCGCAACTTCCGGCTTCATTTCCTGTCAAGAAAAATATGTAATTATTTTAAAATATTCGATTGTACATGGTTTTCACACATTTTTCATGAATATTCCTATCCAATTAGCCGATATATTCTAATAACCGATATTCGATTATCCGATGTATTTTGACTGAAATGTATAGGGAATGGTGTTTTGACATACTATTACAATAGCCGATATATTTCTTTAACCGATATCCGATTAGGTGGAGTCTACTGTACTTCAATTTCTTTTTTTGAAAAAAAGAAACAAAATGCCTACCTACCTACCCACTGTCTCAACCTTTGGGTAGGGTTTGGGCAAGCCAAAATATTTTTAAGTGTGGCCTAATACATGTCTGAATATTTCTTTTTCTTTTCGCAATTGAAATTTTACAAATGACAATCTACATCAGAACAGGTATAAAGCATAGGGTTGCAGCTTTTAATGTTTCTATAGAATATTTTGGAAACTTGAGGTTACATGGTACAAAATACTGAGCGACTGAGAAGGATGATATAGGAGTAGGGAAGACAAAATGGAATACCTTAGCATGATCTAACATCTCCATAAAAGCTGTTGTAGTCACAACTGGGCTGTTCTTGGTATTGTATGAATGCATGGTCAGTTGTCTACCTGCGAATATTAATTAAAACACAAAATCTTTTACAATGCTTTCTCTACATCATGACTTCATGTATAAACAAAATTATTTGTGGAACAGCCCTACTGATTGACAAACTTCAATGATGCAGTTTATTCACTAATTTATTACACTTGCTGTAAATTAATTTTATTTATGTATTCAATTAAATTACCAACCCATGTGCTCATTTGTACTTAAAAAGTGGTTTTTAATGTCCTAACATTGAGGGAGTATCCCTAGGTGTTGTTCCCAACCTGATGAAGGTCCTTCTTTGTGTATAATTTTAAATTGGAAAAGGCAACAACTATTTAGTATCCTTACACATGAAAATAATTCCTGGTCTTACAGCTACATGTTTTCTGCTGATATAATAACGAGATTCATGCAAATAAACTTAAGAAAAAGGCATGTAAGCTCATCTTACATATATGACACTTTTTCTAAACCACAAAACAGCAAGCGCAAAATAGTCGTTACAAAGAATTGTAACTTTTGAAATTGTTGTCGCACACTAAAAACCCCATGGGCACTTTCAAAAGTTGGCAGGTATGATTTAGTACTGTGAATTCATTATCATCTTTTGGATACCAAATTTTGTTTACTTTCATAATTTTAAGGAAAAGGTATACCAGGAATTTAAATGTTCAACGAAATATGTATTTACCTCAGGCCATGGAAAAATAATTCATGGTTTCCCCTAACCCGACCGGGTCACTGTTTTACCGCCGGGTCATTAAATTTTTTTTTTTCAAAAAAAAAAAAAATTTGCAGAGACAACTTAAAGTGTTGGAACTATGCAAGATTAAAGTTTTGATGTAGAAACAATACATATATATAGATATAAAATTATGCATGGTTACAAAAAAAAAAAAAAAAGCCTGCCTGCCTGTCGGGTCTTAAAATTTTTCCCATGTTAGGGGAAACCAACAATTAATTTTCCATGGCCTCAATAAACTATGAAAAATACAAAGTAACCAAAATTAAAGAAAACACACTAGACTTGAGTCCAAATGATAATACTTTTCAACAATTGGCTGAGTTTTTTGTATTGTCTATGATTGTTGAGATTGTTTAATTTGTCTTTTTGTTGTCGTTCCGTTATCTTTGCATGTTTGTGTTATGATGTCATGGTAGTTTTTTTGTTATTTCCTTCCTGGTGTTTTTCCTTTTATTTTGATACAAATTTATATGAAAACAATAAGTTTGTTTAGTCAGCTTTACATAAAAAGAAACCAAATGAGATTAAACGTGATTAATTTGATTAAATTCAACATTGGTGAGAAGCAGCGGCCATTTTGGTAATACATGATGTCATCTTGGATAGATGTTAGAAAACATTTTTGGACACTGATTTTAGAACAAGACGCACATTGAAATTTGATCAGAGTCAAATAAACAAATATATTTTATTAATAAAAAAAAATATATTGATAACTTAAACCTGAACTATATGGCCTTCAAAATTTTTTCTGTATAATGTCAATAAGTTTCAGTCCTATCCAATACAAAATTTGATAAATTCTGAAAAAGAGTGACTACCTACCTGGTAATATAGTGGGGTACATAACTCCTGCATTAATATCCTCCACTGCATACACGGCAAAAGATTCTGAGAAAGCTCCTGTATTGGAACTAGATCCAGAATCATAGTTCGAATAATAAGCAGCAAGATGAATCTCATTGGTCACTTCCACAGGCCCCACCTGAACTTGAGAGAGTGGTCCAGGAGTGACAACACTGGTGGCATCAAAGCTCAGGGTGACGGCTGCATGAGGCTCACATATAGAGCCTACTACAGTAGCTAACCCTTCTGACATTGGAATTGTCTGAAGGTCATCACTAAGGCATACGGAAACATCAGCTGTACCTGTTATGTTCTATAATAAATAAACAATATAAGTAGCTGCACAGGTACAAAAATATTTCTTGTGTGTTAAAATAGCAAGAACTAACAGAAGCTACCATCACATCATAAATATAAGTATACACTATTCACAGTGAAATGCAAAAAAGTAGCTTCATTTACATGTTATAATTGAAATTATAGTCTTTACCTTCACCATAGGCTATAACTTTGACATTGGAATGTCTGAAGGTCATTACTAAGGCATACAGTAACATCAGCTGTAGTTATGTCCTCTTTGTTAAAAATGTACTAGTCAGACCTATAATTTCCACACCCTTCATTACACAATACAAAGGTAGTGTCTTGAGAATAGAAACATTTACATGCTGCTTCAGGTTAGCTGGTCAGTCACTGAATTTTTGTTAAGAGTATTTTTAAAGCAGTATATAGCAGTCTTCACACTGAGTGGCAGCCCAGGCATGTAAAAACGCTCTCTGGCCTGTAATAATCATATCTACAGGCCAACAGAATCTAACTAATTTTTTTTCAAAAATTGAGCTCCTGTGTATGCACCTGTCACAAACAGTTGTTTATTGTTTTATATCATTATGGCACAATTGTTTTTTGTTTATTGTTTTACATTTGTAATTTCTTTGCCTTTTTATAGCTTGCTGTGCAGTATGGTTTTTGCTCATCTTTTGAAGGCTGTACAGTGACCTATAGTTATATACTTATACTTTATTTGGTCTATGGTGTAGATTCTTATATTGAAATAAAACAATATGTACTTACTAAAGTGGAATCAGAACCGGAGTAAACCCTTTCTCCTGATGCATCAAGTGCCCGTATGACAATGGGACTTTCAATGGGAAAGTTGGCACCAATCTTTGGAATGATATCACCTGAAGGTGTTACTATCTCTAATGCAGTGGCCGTCTGCTCTGAAAGTGTAAAATATATTCTAGTGTCATTATATCTAGTCTTATTTAATTGGAGAGATTCAAAGCTGTATTATAATGTCATATCTTAATCTTATTTAATTGGTGAGATGAAAAGCTGTATTATAATGTCATATCTTAAGTCTTCTTTGATTGGTGAGATTCAAAGCTGTATTCTAATGTCATATCTTAAGTCTTCTTTGATTGGTGAGATTCAAAGCTGTATTCTAATGTCATATCTTCAGTCGTATTTGATTAGTGAGATTCAATTTAGTATTTTAATGTCATATCTTAAGTCGAATTTGATTAGTGAGATTCAATTTAGTATTTTAATGTCATATCTTATTAAAAGTCTTATTTTGTTGGTGAGATTCAAAGTGGTCAAAATTGCATATAATATATAACTATAAAATTATGAATTCCTACACAAGTAAAAAAAATTAAAGTTTGCTGATGTAGACCTTTTTTTCAGGACATACATTTTAATACATTTTTGTACTAAAAGAGCTACTTTATATTGCAGTAATAAACATTATTTTGAGTAGGGCCTTTTCTCACTATTTATTTATTTTTTGTCTACTTGTCTTGATTCTGATTTTTTAGCCCCATTATTGAATTCCCTATTCTGAAAATCCTGTATAGACCCTCATAAGTATAACTGGTTACCACTAATTCACTTACCTGTCACTGGTATACAGTCTGTCACAAATACAGCTCCATCGCTTGTTCCATTCATATGAAACAAAATTTTAGATTTTGTTGCATCACTGGCATAGAGATCGAAGAATACCTTATTCATTATGAAATCATTGTAGGTATTTGGCATTCTAGAATGTGGATAATTTGGCATTCTCATGGTTAAATTCAACTTGGCACAGCTGTGGACATCTAACAAACGGACACCAGTAAAAGTCACTTCACCAGCTACAGCTCTTTTATCGATGTACATCTGGTAGTTGGATCGACTTAGTTTGGCATCTGTTCCTGAAAGTCTTTCCTACAATAAAAGAACAATCAAAGCACTGTAAGCACTGTAAACAGTTAACCAAAAACCAATTATGAAAACTGTGGCAATGTTGATTCAAGATATTTAGTTGGATCAACTTAGTTTGGCAGCTGTTCCTGAAAGTCTTTCCTACAATAAAAGAACAAAAATCTGTGTGATGAAATTGTCTGATTTATTTGATACAGATCATATCAAAATATAATATTGACATTCTCAAAGATACATGTGTAAAATAAGAATGTGTCCATAGTACACAGATGCCACACCCATACTATCATTATATGTTCAGGGGACCTTTAAATTGGGGTCAAAACTCATTAAGATAAGCATTAAAATTAGAAAGATCATCCCGTAGGGAACATGTGTACTAAGTTTCAATTTGATTGGACTTCAACTTCATCAAAACCTACCCTGACCAAAATTTTTAACCTGATAGCAGTAACGCAGGACTGACATACAAACGAACACACAGACCGAAAAACATAATGCCACTAAGTGCGGGCTTCATAAATTCAACATAACTGTTACATTGATTATGCAGAAAGTGAGGTTTAGAGGTTACTTAGTAAGACGCAGCCGTCTGGTAAAAATCTCATCAAACTAATGCTGAAACACTGGTGATTAATTGATCAGTCTAGTGAGCTTCAAAGACCATGTGTCAAATGGTAACCAGTATTTTTTATAAAATTATGAGAACAATTTGATCGTGTACTTAAAATTATTGTGAGATGTGCTAGTTAGGACAGACAGACAGACATTAACAGCATATATCATATTAGATTCATCTTTAATAGATGTAACATATCAAAAGGTTAAATTAATTACTAAGGCCATGAAAAATTAATTGTTGGTTTCCCCTAACATGGGAAAATTTTAAAGACCCAGCAATTTTTTTCTTCTACAGCAGAAATTTAATCTTGCATATTTCCATCTGACACATTTTTATTGTCTCTGCAAATTTTTTTTATTTTTTTCCCCAGAAAAATTAAATGACCCGGCGGTAAAACTATGACCCAGTGCGCGTTAGGGGAAACCATGAATTATTTTATAATGGCCTATTCAGTAACATTGATTATCAGTAATTCGTATATTTTCCCTTTGATCTTACTGCCTAATATTTTCGAGTATCAGCGTACTGGCTGTATCACTGAAAATATTAGGCAATACATTGTGTGACATCATAATTACTGATATTAAACCAGAATAATAGGTAGTTGAATTTTTGATACTGACTATATCATGTTGAAGATCTTAACTCGCCCTAACGGGCTCGTCTAGATATTCCACATGATATAGTCAGTATCAAAAACTCAACTACCTATTATTCTATGTATCTCTGCATGGGGTTTTTGATTATGTGTTAGCTGTTTTTATAGTGATTAATTGATTACCAGACCAAATATTTCATGATTTTGATATTATCTAATTTTTTATTATTTAATTAACCCTTTCCTCCATTGAAATATTTTTTTTGCATACCTGATTGGCATAGGATTTTTTTAATAAAATGCTGAACATATGCTTTTAAGTATTAAGGCATTGCGAAAAACAACTATTTCTTCCAATAAATTTCAGTCCGATTTTCCTATGATATTCCTTTTCATATTGGATACAAATTTTATTAAGTCTACTGCAGACACTTTGTAGTCAAAGTGTTTCAACTGAGGTACTACACAGGTGTCAAAAGGTGTCATTATGAAGTAAAGGGGGTGGCGTCAAAAGGCGTCATTATGAAGGAAAGGGTTAACTTGTAAACAAAAAATTTCACGATTATGTGATTATATTGGTATTAAAATATTGGTGATTATTTGATTATTTGGAAACCCCCATTAGGGGCCACAAAATTACCTTTGTTTCATACAACATGTCCTCGAGTGGTGCCTTTCCATTAAACAACTGTAAATCTTCAAACCATGCCACTTGCAACATAACAGGAAGTGTGGCATCAATACCTGTTGCCACTTTGACACCGGCACTATCTTGTATTTCAACAGTTATGTCAAAATCTGTATTGGCCACTGTTCCAGTTGAAGGCCAGACCGTTATCCCCATCTTGGCTGCAGCAGCTATATACATGAAGATATATTCATTAATATGTATCAAATTACACATGTGTTTTAAGCATTGTTAAGTATACTTTCAAGTTTTCAGTGTTTAAGTACTTTTAATGTTTTCATCTGACAAATAAGATTATAAACATTGTCTCTATCGGGCCAAAAAAAAATATATGTCTGTTTAACCCTTTCCTCCATAATGACGCCTTTTGACGCCACCCCCTTTACTCCATAATGACGCCTTTTGACGCCTGTGTAGTACCTCAGTTGAAACACTTCCACTACAAAGTGTCTGCAGTTGACTTAATAAAGTTTGTATTCAATATGAAAAGGAATATCATAGGAATATCTGACTTAAATTTATTTGATGAAATAGTTGTTTTTCACAATGCTTTAATACTTCAAATCATAAGTTCAGCATTTTATAAAAAAAATCCTATGCAAATCAAGTATGCAAAAAAAAAAATTCAATGGAGGAAAGGGTTAAGGTTACATCATCAAAATAAATAGGGTAGGTAGGTCGGTATTTTCATTTTCATTTTTTTTCCCATTTTTTTTCTTCGCCATGGTTTAGGGTTGTGCGGTCCGTCTTTCCGTGGTCCGAGTTGTCCATGGGTCAAGTTAACCCGTATTTTTAAATGGTTGGATTATTTCCCTATGATATTGATTGGAAAAAAATGGCGGCAAATTGTTTATTTCATCACATGAATCGTGAATTTCCTTAAAACAGCTATCATATTCATGATTATAGACATTGGGATGTATCAGGCAACATAATGTTCACTTTTAACACGAGTTCAGTTTATTTTTCACTTTACAACGGAAATAAAATGGCTTAGGGTCGCCGCTAAAAATAGGGACGGTCGGGTAACCGTGTACAGACGTATATTTTTTTTGGCCTTACAGCTTTACCAAGCTAATTCTCCCCTCAAAGCAGTGGTTACCACAAGGCTTCAAGAAATCAAATTGATTTTTGGTCCAGTAAAACATTCTTTTTTATTGGACCATACTCTTTTTTTCTGGACATTTACACATAATATCTTATAAATAAATTAAAAACAATTACTGTTCACTTGGTCCAGTACTGCATATCACTCAATTAAACCAAACCAATTTTTACTGGTCGATGACCAGTGTCTATTGAACTTAATTAGGAATGAGTCTAAGGTTAAATATTTACTAACAAACTTTTTTTCTCATTTTTCAAATTCTGTTTTGGAAAGCTACTTTTATGTTAAAACATTCCCTGATGTTTGAAGTTTATTTGAACATACTTCAAAACCACTATTTTTTTTAAGTGGATGAGGTGAGGGGGGAAACTTTCTGTCATTATTCAAATATTGTAATTATTAATCACTAAATTGAAGGTGTTCAGTACAACTACTGTGCCAACATAACCCAGGATTTTTTTTATTCCAATGTCATGAGAACTGTGTTTTTTTTTCTGTCTTATGGACTGCATTATACAAAGAACTGTGGATTCATAAATTTTTATTGAAAGTAAATTTTCATGGAATTCATTTGTAGCTGAAAACCACAAATTCAAATTAAAAACTTAATTAATTCAAATTTTCAGTTTCATTAGGAGCAAATAGCCAAACCGTGAAATATCAATCCTTGACATAACAGTTTTCAATAACCACAAAAATTAATACCAACAAAATTATGATCAGATTCTAAAGTAACTTATAAAAAAAACCAATATGGCTGAGTTGGAAGGCTCTTTTTCTTAACCCTTTCACCAATTGCTGCCCTGACAGAAGCTACTCTGAGACGATGGCTTCCCTGGCTACTATTACTCTAGTGGAAGATCTTCATAATAAATGTCAATAAAAACTTGTTTATAATTAATTGTGTATTTATTTCATTCACTAACACCATGTTCAGTTTTGTTCATGTTTTGACAATTTGTTTTTCATAAAATATTCAAATTTTCAAATTTTCGGCATTATTTAGGTGAAATTCTCAAAATTCGGCTCTTTCACCCCAAATTGTAATTTTTTATTCCAAAACGGCAAAATTGTGAAAAATTTTATGAGGCTGTACAACTTCATCACACTGATCGATGTCGATTCCAAGTGTTTTGTACATAAAAAGACATCTTATGTCAAAAAAGTATACTAGTTTGGCTTTGATTCTTCCATATTCTTTCAAAAAAAATGTTCCCTCATTTCAAATTCTCGTAAAATGCGTAAATTTCCTCTGATTTTGACACGTTTTTCAACAAACCGAGGCGCCCTGTTTACACTTTTATCCAAGATATTCATCAAAGAAAGATAACTCATGTTTGCACTGTTTGAGCAGGAAATATAAAAGAGGTATTCAGATCCAGGTAAAACGGGACTTGTCAGCGAAAGGGTAAATGGCCACCAAACATTCATTTGCTATTACTTTACACACATAATGACTAAATTTGAACTTCCTGACCTGTCTCCACCTGTACAAAAATAACACAAGTGCCATCCAACCTCCAAACCCCCCCCCCCCCCCCCCCCCCCATCTCCCCACACACACTTTTTTTCTTCTTCTAGAATAGACCTTATAATAAAACATAAACATGCATATTGTGTTTTGCATTTTATACTATATTGTAACTATATAAAAACTAACTTGTTATTTCAACTGCATTTGTTGTTACAGATAGAGTGGTTCCAAGATAATCCATGGACAAAACAAATTGGCGGTTGTTTGGGGGTAAAGCTGTGTGTACATGGTATAATCCATCAGCTGTTAGAACCCCATCATGCAAAGGGATACCTTCTATAACCATACTGGGACTAGTCGTATTACAGTAGAATCTGAAAGTAGAAAAAGATAATATCTGACATCAAAATTGAAAACTGGGATAAGTTGTATTACTGTGGAATCTGAATTTTGTTTTTTATCAAATTGATATGGGCTATAATTTATAAATAATCTATACTTTTACATAATTCAGGCCAGAAGTTTTCTTGTTTGAATTATTTTACATTTGTCATTTTGTGGACTTTTATTGCTTACTATGTAAAATGGGTTTTGCTCATTATTGAAGGCCATAAGTGACCAATTGGTATCTTCTGTGTCATTTGGTCTGTAGTGGAGAGTTAATTCATTTAGCCATCATACATCTTCTTTAATGATTTCTATATACATGTTATGCAGAGTTCGCGAAAATTGGTCAGTTATGTCCGTCAAAATGTCTTAGGCTTGGACCAGTATTTTGATGGCTTGTGCGAGACCCAATGACCGATATAAAAATGGCCATTGTAGTACACATTTTGGCACCTTTTTACATTAGATATATACTGCAACTGTTTTCCAATAATTGAGTGTTTACATCGGTTATCAGATGTACACTGCCAATTTCCTGTACTGGTTTACAGATTTATTATAAACAAACCAAAGCACTGCGATCTACACGTGGCCTAGGCTACTAAATTTGTTCATAGAGCCATCATTGGCAGACAATCCAATGGAGCAACAAATATTGTAACAGCAGAGAAAGGGATTTAGATGATGAAATGAATAGTGAAGATGACTTTAAATAAGAACAATCAGAAGAGCAGGCCTTGCAGTCATAAAACTTTGCTCAGTGCTTGGAGCACAAAAATCATGCTCGAAACACCAAATCCTGTATTTTGATTGGTTGATTCTTGAGTCTGAGTACAAAAATCTAAGTTATTGTTGCTCGAAAGCTTTATGACCGCAAGGCCTGATTCTTGAGTCTGAGTACAAAAATCGTGCTCGAAAGTTTTTTGTACTCATACTAGAAATTCAACCAATCAAAATGCTGGATTTCATGTTTCGAGCATGATTTTTGTGCTCCAAGCACTGAGCAAAGTTTTATGACTTCAACCCCTGAACTGATCCTTCATTGTTAATTTGCTTGTGGGCAAAATGGTTGGTTGGTGTGAAGAATAAAAATAATATTAATAAAGGTTTTTTTTGATAAATATGTTATTAATTTTATTTCAGGATTTTGTAGGAATGGCTAAAACTTTGTAGAACTGACAAATGATCATGCTTTGTTGGTCTTATGACCGGGTCATTCAGAGTTCACGCAATCTGTTTTCCCCTGGTGGTCCTTGAAAAAAATCTGCTGGTACTCACTATTAATCTATTGAAAAATACTAAAATTGTGTCAGTCCTATGCAAAATTTTAGTGGTGAAATCCTGAGGACTGACACTTTTCGCGAACTCTGTGACAGACTGACAGGTCATAAGACAGACAGGTCAAAATAAGTTTTCTCGAACTCTGGTTAACATCATGTAGTGTATAATTTTACCATACTAGTACTGCAAATAAGCATTAGATTTTATATACGGTAAGTAGTTTATAGTTGTTTTAAAGAAAAACCAGTTTCTTTAGTAGTGTGAACTTAAGGCTTTTCCAGAATAAATTGTATGGGGGTTGGAAGGCTCTTTTATTAAAATTTGATGGGTGGTAGTTATTTTAAGAAATATTTAAAGGAAATATCCAATTAAAAACTAATGCATAGTCAGGGGTCATATAAAAAGTACTTTCTGTCCCCCTCCTTTTTACATTTATTTTTGGACTTGTATAACAGCCCTTATAGGGATATAAAAGTTTGTTAACAATAAAATAAATTGTTGTGTAGTATAAAAGCTGAGTATTTCACTACCTCTTTAAAGAAACAACAAAAGGAATTTGTGTTTCTTGAAAAATCAATTCAAAAATATCAAGATCAGAAGAACAACAAATTAATGTTAAAATATAGTGAAGCAGGGGCAGATCCAGCCATTTTAAACGGGGGTGGGGTGGGGGGTTCCAACTATATGCTCCCATTCAATTGCATTGATCGTCCGAAAAAAGGGGGGATCCACCATTGTGAAGCCATACAGGCCTTACAACAGAATAATAAATCACTTACTTATAATCTCTGCCTTCATACGTGTTCGGATATTCTCTTCTGTTGGCATACTGACAAAGGTTAGCTCCACCAGTTGCAAATGTGTCAGGAGATGCACCAGTTGAATCTATTGAGGTCACAGTAAAGGTCAAGCCGGCTGTGTCTGTAATTGTTGTTCCTGTTCCATCGTCCAATCTGGCAATGACACCTTTACTAATGATATGTCCTAATGACACACTGTATATTCTATCAGCATCAGCTGGGATTGACGATGGAGGTGAATAATTTGGATCAAGTACAAGAGTTGGTACGGCATATATCAAAGGGACTGAAAGAAAAGTTAAGTGTATTTTAAAAAATGCATCTTCAAAAGTAACTTATTTCTATACTTCTTCTACGCATTCACGACTCACAGGCACTTGTCTCATAATTTGTTTTCCTATATATCACACGGTACTTTTCTTGCATTTTTGGGTACTAAAATTTCAGACAAAAAATAAACATTGTTTTTTTCGTTACAAATTTTATTTGTAACACTATTAGTTATGAATTTATGATATGGTACAAAAATCAACCCAAAATAATCGATTCTGTTTGGCCACAGATGACTTTTGATATGTTTAAAGCATTGAAAAAGCTCCAAATTATCTCCCTTTGCAAAAATGCCATTTTTTGGCATTAATATTAAACTATCTTCTTTAACTCATTAGTGACCTATATTTTGGTGTATAACATGCCAACATTTGTTGTCTGAATCATTCAAGAAATCCTACCCAAGTATGTCAATCATAATCATTTTGTATTCCAACGCCAAATAAACCTTATCGTTAACTGTTACCTGGCACAAGCACTCTTCTCAAAATTATTTTTTTCCTATATACCTTTATATAACACAAGGTACTTAACTCATGATTTAGAAAAATGTCAGGCGGTGACAAAATACTGTTATATGCTGATTTCTCAGTTGTCAACCTAGTTGCTAGACATACTTTGGTAGGATTGCTTCGGATGATTCAGACAACAAATGTTGGCATGTTATACACCATTGTACAGATAAATTCATTTAGATTTATGATATAACAAGTTTTAATGGGGTTGACAGACTAGAAAGCGGCACATAATGTAAGTTCGTCACCGCCTGACATGTTTCTAAAATGCAAGTTAAGTACCTCGTGTTATATATAAAAGGTACTAAGGCCTTTTTTTTTTAATTAGTTGGTTTACGGATCCGCCGACCCGATTTTACAATGAAAACAATCTTGAAAAATGTGAAGGTCAGGATTATACTGTGCAAACACAATAAAAGGTAGGACAGTAGTATATATTTGGATTGGATTTTTATTCCGCTAATTGAAAAACATGATCCCGAGTAAACGCGGTCGATATTTAAGAAAATTTTGACAAAAATCATGGTGCCAATTTTACGTGACGGCGACTATAGTTGTCCGTAAACAACTAATTAAAAAAAAAAGGCCTAAATAGGGAAATTATTTTTCTGAGACAAGTGTCAGTGTCATCTGGTTATTATTTATACCAATTTCCAATGCAAAAATTATTTTCTACTTTTTTACCCATCAAACTGCTGCCGCGCTGGGTCTGTTTTTATAATAAAAAAAAACAGCTCGTCTGCCTGGCATATCAGGCATTGAAGTTACAACAAATCGGACTACTCCATCAAATACAAGCACAGCCATCATTTCACAATGTCAATAAACATTTGAGATTACAAGACCTTCTTTTTTTTCTTCTTTTAGTTTCCGCACTCCATCATAATATTGATGACTATGTGCCGTGCATGCGTGGGTAAAATTTACAATTTTATATTTACATCAACAATAAAATTTAATAAAGAAATAATAACTTGTTTTTGGTTTTCACTGTACATATAAGATAAAACTATTTACAAGGTGTTACATTACATGGTGTAGTATTGGTTGAGAACAGATATAGGAATCTGTTCTCTGAATGTTTCAACTGTGGTGCATTGGACAGCAGTAACTGGTAAAAGGTTCCATTGGACGATTGTCCTAGGATAGAATGAAAATTTATATGAGTCTTTTTTTGCCTGTATGTGCCTGAATGAGTGACTATGAGTGTATTGTCTTGTTCGATTGTCTGATGGTATTAACAAGTTCGTAGGGTATATTGCTACTTGGTGGTGTATAATTTTGAAGAAAAATATAAGCCTTGTTCTTATTCTTCTAATTTCAAGTGTTGGCCAGTTAAGATGGTTAAGCATGTTTGTCACAGAGCTGGTGTTATGATATCGATTACATATATATCTGGCTGCGCGTCTTTGGACCATTTCTATTTGTGATTTTTGGGATTTTGTATGTGGGTCCCAGATGCAGCTACCATACTCTAGCTTTGGTCTCACAAGTGAGATATAGGCCTTTTCTTTAACTGACTGCGAGCTGACTTTAAGGTTTCTTTTGATAAAATTTAGTTGTTTAGTTGCATTTGCTGTGATGTTATTTATGTGTTTGTTAAATTTTAAATCAGTTTGTATGGTTAAGCAAAGATATTTGGTAGATGTTTCTTGTTGCAAAGTGTGCCCATGTAAGATGTAGTCATATGGGAGAGGTGTTTTCTTTGTTGTTACTTGGAGGACTGAACACTTGTCCGGATGGAAGGACATATGAGCCAGTCCTCTTCCCACTTTGCTGCTGCTGTTAGGTCTTCTTGTAATTTTTCTGAGTCATTTTCATTTTTGATGGTTTTATATATGATGCTATCATCTGCAAAAAGTCTAAGAGTGCCATGTTTTATGTAATCATTCAGATCGTTTATGTACACCAGGAATAAGATGGGGCCAAGTACTGTTCCTTGAGGTACCCCTGATGTGACATGTATTTGTTCAGATTTGGTGCCTTCCAGTAATACTGTTTGTGTGCGGAGTGAGAGAAAGTCTTCTATCCAGTTCAGTGTTTGGTTGTCGACACCATAGTGTTTAAGTTTATGAAGTAGTCTTTTGTGAGGGACTTTGTCAAATGCTTTGGCAAAGTCCATCACAATTACATCAGTTTGGATGTTATCATTGCTGTATTTTGCCAGTTCTTGTATGAATGACACTAACTGGATTTCGCAAGATCTTGAGGAGCGAAACCCATGTTGTAGATCGTATAGAATGTTGTTATTTTCTAGATGTGCCATGATGTTACTTGCTAGTACATGCTCCATGATCTTACATAGGATGCATGTTAGGGATATAGGCCTGTAGTTGATAGGGTTGTGTTTATCTCCCTTTTTAAATACTGGGCAGACGTTGGCATGCTTCCAGTCAGTTGGTATTTTTCCGGTGTTCAGGGATTTTTCAAATATCAATGTTATTATGGGTGCGATGTCAGTACTTAGTTCTTTAAGCACACGCCCATATATGCCATCTGGCCCTGTGGCCTTGTGTGGGTTAATCTTTCCTAGTAGTTTTTGTATGCCTTTCTCTGAAATTTGTATGGTGTTCATTTTAGGATGGTTAGAAATTCCCATGTC
Organism: Mytilus trossulus; assembly: GCF_036588685.1. Lineage (NCBI taxonomy): Eukaryota > Metazoa > Mollusca > Bivalvia > Mytilida > Mytilidae > Mytilus > Mytilus trossulus. The sequence continues at coordinate 47,225,637 of NC_086384.1, forward strand.
CGGTATTGTTTCGCTGGATGTTTCTGTTGAGAATGCCTTCTGAAATTGATTGTTTAGCAAATTGGCCTTTTCTTCGGTGTTATCAGTTAGAATGCCATCTTTTCTTAATGCTGCAATGCCTGAACTGTCATTTTTCATGTTTTTGATATAACTGTACAAGTTTTTAGGTTGTCTTTTAAATATGGGATTGTCTGGTTCGTTTACTGGGAGATCAAATATCATGTTCTCGATGTAGTTCCAGTAGGATCTTCTCATATCTGTTTGAATTGATTTTTTGAGATGCTTGTACTTTTTCTTCAGTTGTTCATTTTTTCTACTCTTTTTGTGAAGTCGTTTAGCTTTGTTGATGTCAATTTTAAGCTTGTTGTTTACCCATGGTAGTTTTTTCTTGTTTGTAACTATTTTGTGAGGGATATTAGCTTCTACTGATTGTGTTAGAGCTTCTGTGACCGCAGTGATTCGAAGCATAATACTGCCTGGGTCGTCAATAATTCAATAATTTCAGAAAAAAACAAATACTAGTAACATAAATAATAGAAAATTAATGTGATTAAAGGAAATCCTCCACGGTACAGCATGTTTTATGAGGACAGAGAAGTTCCATCGCTAAAGTGCGAAAATACCTCTGGGCGGGATGGTTGGTTTAGGTCAATAGATAGGAATCCACTTCCTTTTACATGATTAACGAAAAGAAAATAGACAAATGAACACGAATATATGACGTTCACTTGGTTTTGTTTACAAATATGAAATAAAAATTGATTTGAATTTCTCTCCCCCTTTTTTCTGAAAAAAATCTGGATTCGACACGGCGAACTAAACTATATCTCGTTTCATTCCGTTGTCATTTTCTTTGACTCCCTTTGTATCTTCTTGTCTCTTTCTAAAGAACATTGCAAACCACAAACTATCTTGCAAGTCCGTCCTACTCCACGACTCCGTCCATTCATTGACGTTGTCGTTGATGTAGAACGTACCCTATATAGCTTCTATTGTATGCAATTATATAGAGATGTTGTATAAATATCAAACAATACTTTATATCACTTACCAATATACAAACAGATGGCAAAGAGCTGACTTTTATAAATTATATTCATTGTGAAAAAGATGAATTCATTTATGAAAGGCCCGCCATTGATTCATCTAGAACGCACTTAGACGTTTTATGACGTCACACATATCAATCCGCCAAAGCAAAATAGCATAATGCCGTATTTTTTTTTTAAATAAGCAACATATTTTTTTGAAAATTGCAAGGGTTTAATTTCGTTGTTGTTTCAAAAACGGTGTTCCTTTTCATGTTTTAATAAAGTAGCATATGCTGGCATTGCGTCGTTTCAACGTTTGGGGTTACTTTCATCGTCGGATTTGCTTTCGATGTTATTTTCCTGTTTACCCGCTCTTTTGAATTTTGACGAAATATTTCTGATTTAATTTCCCGCGTGTACATGATCGTACATACATTTTCAAATTTACCGAACTCAATGAAAATTCAAAACCGTGAAAGTTCCAGGCGCGGATCCAAGGGGAGGGGGGGGTCCGGGGGTTGGAACCCCTCCTTTTTTTGGACGATCAATGCATTTGAATGGGGACATGAAATTGGGTCCCCCCCTTTTGTCCTGGGTTAGGAACCCCCCTTTTTAAAATGGCTCGATCCGCATTAAATGCCAAAACCAAAAGCTCAACATGAAATATCAATTGATACAAAAGGGTAAAATTTTAAACAAATTTGAGATAGGTGGCAAGCAATAGCCGAAAATGTCAGTTTGAAGTCAGTAAAGCCGGGGTATTTACTACCCTCACAAAGCGTGACACGTGAGGGCCAAATTACTAAGTTGTGCGTGAAAACGGGAGATGAAGTCGGAGGGTGGTAATGGGGGTACCTTCATGACGAATAACGGGAAAAAAATCTTGCCAAATGACTTTAATTTAACGGTAATTTTTTGTGTATGACGATAGAATGCACTTTTTTTTAAAACGATAAAAACATCGACTGATTTTGACGAATCACGTTATTTTATGATTTATTATAACAATGATAAGGAACGCATACAAATGTCACGCACTATTAAAGGTTTTAAAGATAATACTAACTGCAAGTTTTTTAGGGGGTGGGTGATATTGTAATGTTGAAGGCCGTATGGTTGCATATATAATTGCTGGCATTTTATTGTTTTAAGGATTGTTGTCTCATTATCAATCCTATACATCATCTTATTTAAAATTTATATAGAAAATTCGAGTAATAAAAAGGGGTTCTTGTGCATGACATTCTTGTAATTTTTTTTAATTTCATATTTTTAATCATGACAAGTTGTGCGCCGTTTTTTTGCCGATGATGTTGCGATGTCGATAATGTGCGCGTATTTCACGAAAAAATATGAAAAAATGCTGATGAATTCTTTAAATTGTCATCATATTGCGGCAAAACACAACAAAATAAAATTAATAATCTGAGAGAAACTTCATAGATAGCTGACTGCGTATGCACCAAAATGAAAGCGGTTGGTTTTTTTTGTGTGCTCTCATTTTTCCGGCAATCTAAAGTATATTCAAAAGTTGAAACAGAATAAGAAAAATAAAAAAAATATACTGGTTCTTTTTTTTTACCATTTGTGGTAACTCTTTATTTTTCTTATCTACTTTTACCGCGTAGTCATGCGATGGCAGTTTTAAGAATGATATGATGGCTTTTGAATTTGCACTCTGACGTCCAACGGCTGTTTTGCAAGACAAGCTGGGACCCAAGATTACTCTGATGTTCAACGGCTGTTTTGCCGAACAAGCTGAGGCCCCAGATTACTCTGACATTCAACGGCTGTTTTGCCAGACAACCCACGGCCCCAGCCGAACGGCCGTTGGACGTCAGAGTAATCTCGGACTATTGTTTCTCCTGCCTTTTCCCCGTTTTAAATCTCATTGTTTACATTGTAATGTGACTTTATGCACTTTGTGGTCTTTAATTGTAAATAAAACATTCTTCTCCTGTAAGCCAATCAGAATATTATACTCACTTGCAGACTTACATTTTAAAAGTGCGAACGTGTTTACTCATTCTTTATACCGACCGTGCAAGAGCTGTACAGCCAGTCAATGTCGTTAAAAACTTCCATTTGTTGTCATTCTTTACAGGAAAAATACCTGACATACATATAGTTCGTATAGTTACAAATACCCGAGTACCAAACAAATATAGACATTATCAAGAAAACCAATAAACTACAATAATGAGGTCACGGTTAAGTGAATTCGCAATACAACTTCCCCAAACACCACATCATAGTTTATCTACAATCAGACAACGTTTACGCTGATGATCGAATTCTTTGCATGGATCAGTGATCAATGTTCACCTGATGATTGGGTTCTTTTCATGGATCAGTGATCAAGGTCCACCTGATGATCGGATTCTTTTCATGGATCAGTGATTAGGGTTCACCTGATGGTCAGATTCTGTTCATGGATCAGTGATCAAGGTTCACCTGATGATCGGATTCTTTTCATGGATCAGTGATCAAGGTCCACCTGATGATCGGATTCTTTTCATGGATCAGTGATCAAGGTTCACCTGATGATCAGATTATGTTCATGGATCAGTGATCAATGTTAACCTGATGATCGGATTCTTTTTATTGATCACTGTTTAAGGTTCACCTGATGATCGGATTCTTTTCATTGATCACTGTTCAAGGTTCACCTGATGATCGGATTCTTTTCATGGATCAGTGATTAAGGTTCACCTGATGATCGGATTCTTTTCATTGATCACTGTTCAAGGTTCACCTGATGACCGGAGTCTTTTCATGGATCAGTGATTAAGGTTCACCTGATGATCGGATTTTTTTCATGAATCAGTTTTTAAGGTTTACCTGATGATCAGATTCTGTTCGTGGATCAGTGATCAAGGTGACCCTAATGAACGTGTTTTTTTCATGGATTATTGTTCAAGGTTCACCTGCAGATCGGATTCTTTTCATGGATCAGTGTTCAACTGAGGATCAGTGATTAAGGTTCACCTGATCAGATTCTGTTTATGGATTAGTGATCAAGGTTTCCCTGATGAACGTTTTTTTTTTCATGGATCAGTGTTCAAGGTTCAACTGATGATCGGAATCTTTTCATGGATCAGTGTTTAAGGTCCACCTGATGATCGGATTCTTTTCATGGATGAGGGATCAAGGTTAACCTGATGATCGGTTTATTTTCATGGATCAGTGTTCAAAGTTCACCTGATGATCGGATTCTTTAAAAAGTTTCATGGATAAGTGTTTAAGGTTCACCTGACAATCATATTTTTTTCATGGATCAGTGATCAAGGTTCACCTCATGATCGGATTCTTTTCATGGATCAGTATTAAAGGTTCATCGGATGATTGAATCAGTGTTTAAGGTCCACCTGATGATCGGATTCTTATCATGGATCAGTGCTCAAGGTTCACCTGATGATCGGATTCTTTTCACGGATCAATGATCAAGGTTACCCTGATGATCGGATTCTTTTCATCGATCAGTGCTCAAGGTTCACCTGATGATCGGATTATTTTCATGGATTAGTGTTTAAGGTTCACCTGATGCTCAGATTCTGTTCAATGATCAGTGATCAAGGTTTCCCTGATGAACGTTTTTTTTTCATGGATCATTGTTCAAGGTTCACCTGATGATCGGATTCTTTTCATGGATCAGTGTTTAAGGTCTACCTGATGATAAGTTTATTTTCATGGATCAGTGTTCAAAGTTCACTTGGTGATCGGATTCTTCAAAAAGTTTCATGGATCAGTGTTGAAGGTTCACCTGATAATCAGATTATTTTCATGGATCAGTGTTCAAGGTTCACCTCATGATCGGATTCTTTTCAAGGTTCAGTTTTTGTGGTCAAGTCTGTTTTTCAGATACTACAAAGACATATGTATATATGTCTCTGGACACAATAAGTATTGGTATTGAGAATGATTTGTCTGTCTGACAAGGTTGATCTGATCTTGATATTGTTTTCAAGATTTTGCCTGTTTCTCAGATAATATAAAATAAAAGTAAACTATATTTGAAAATCAAACGGTATATTGAATGATTGCATCGAGCATGCGTTGTGTGACCTTCACCTCAATTTTATGGTTCATTGTTCAGTGTTTAATTTTGATAATTATGTCTGTTCTCGAACACTTCAAGCAAAGACCGAGTATATTTGGAGCATGCAATTATTGTAAGATGTTCATTTCGTACATTTCTGTCTGGCAGGTTTGATTTGAACTTGTTATATGAATCATTTATAAAGTTGAGTTTAGTGGTACTTAATGTAAAACTTTCATATTAAACTTTCAACAGAAATCTCATCAGAAGAAATGCATATATACTTTTAAGTGAATACTCTCTCGATTCGATATACACTGACGTAGCTTGATCCCTGAATTTTCTTACAAGAGTTCAATTTAAAATGCATAAATACAAATATTTCTCGAGGTTTCTAAGAGAATATGGTCCCAATTATTATAATGCCTTATCAAGCATTTACTTTTACTGCAATTTCACACACAAAATATTGTTTTGTTTGAAAGACATGTTTGTCTTGGACAAAAGATGAACTTCCAGCATCATTTTTGAACATATTATTGAAGACTGTGTGTTGACCTATATAGATTTTGTTTTTGTTTGTGTAAAAATCATCAAGTCGATTTTTCAGTTACCGAAATGTGTATTTCAATTTATGCTTTAGATAAAGTTGTAGAAATGTATAAATGTTTTATCATTTTGTAAAAATTTTCTTCTAAATCAATTATTGCTCCTATTTTAATGCTGTTGGTTAAGTTATCAGCCCAGATTCTTTAACAGTCTTATATTAACGTTTTAATTACCCAGTTTGGATACAATTGGCAGGTTACAGGATTTTTTTTCTGATTTTGTCTTAACTGGATTGTTTGACTTATAAAAAGATGTGGTATGATTGCCAATGAAACAACTCTCCTCAAGAGACAAAATGACACAGACATTACCAACAATAGGTCACTGTACAGCCTTCAATAATTAACAATTATATTATTTTACCAATCATATTTCTAATTCAGCTGAATATGAAAACAAAGTGATGTGGTATGATTGCCAATGAAACATATATCTCAAAAGAGTTTAAGTTTGTTCTATTTTTTTCTCATTTATATATCTGGTCTCTTTATTTCTCTTTAGAAACATCCCATTACTCTTATAGTCTTCATATTTTAACCCATTATTTTCTATTCTGTAAATAAAACCAAACACAGACCTTAATACACTGTATATTTCAATTACATGTTTTCTGTCAAAAAAGAAAATAACTCAAGATTGAGAATATCTTTATGTAATGTTTATATTATTATCTGCTCTTTGACATTTTCCCCATTTCCCTTCTCAAATTTTAAAATCATGCTTTGAACTAGACCCACACTCTAAGCCAGATTTTTAACATGCTCGCTCACAAGGGAACAGTCTGCAGATAAACATGTCACCTTACGGAGACACATCATTCTGATTCTGAGATGACCAGTCTTTGCCCTCACTCGCTAATTTTAAAGTCTTTTGTTTGACCTGGCCTCAGATCAAACATATGATCTCTTACACTCAAGGCAACCATTACAACCAGACCACCAAGACAGTATCAACAAGAATGTGTCCATAGTACACGGATGCCCCACTTGCACTATCATATTCTATGTTTACTGGACCGTGAAATTAGAATGAATTCTATAATTTGGCATTAAAATTAGAATGATCTTATCAAAGGGAACATGTATACTAAGTTTCAGGTTGATTGGACTTCAACTTCATCAAAAACTACCTTGACCAAAAACTTTAACCTGAAGTGTAATAGACAGACGAACAAACAGACGGACGAACGGAAGCACAAACCAGAAAACATAATGCCCCTCTACTATCGTAGGTGGGGCATAAAAACATATAAGTCTAACAGATAGGATATTAGGATGGCTAAATAAATGGAAGTATGTTTAGATAGGGACCAAAATATTGCATTACAATAGGCCACCTATGGACCTCTAAAAGAGAATAACTAAGATAAAACTATAAATCTTCCTTTTATTCAAATAACATTGCATCTACAAAATCACAGGTAAACATATCACACTTAAATAAAATTATATAATTAAATTATTAAATTCTAAAAATTTCATGGTAACAAGTCAGGACTATTCAATTAAAATATTTTTTTGTTTTTGGACATTGTGGACAACGAATGATTGTATGTCAAATGGATGTATCAAAAGTTGCCTATAGAAAGTATGTTGTTAAAAAGTAAATTGTTTCAATTTTAATAGAATAGTCCCAACAAGATTGTCAATATCTTAAATTTCTATTTTCACACCGTTGTTTTTTCAAAATGGCCCTTTCTTTTCTAGCAAAAACTGAGCAAATATTTTTTTTTGTGAAATTTAACATGCTCAACATGAAAAAGAATACACAACTTTAAAAATGCTTTCAACAAAATAAAATTTGTAAAAGGTCAATATAAAATTTCTGTAAAATTATATTTGTTCAGATATCGAAGGTAAAAAAAAGAAACATAAACTGTGATATGTTTCTCTTGAACACATAACAAGACCAAAAACAAACAGAAGAAGTAAAAAGGTTTTAACAAAAAGTCAAACACAAATAATTTCACTTGTAATAATGAATTACTCTACATTTATGTACCATTATTAATAGATACTGCCATTATGTTTTGATAAAATGTGAATAATGGTACATATGTAGTGAAATAAAAATGTGAATCATGATACATTTGTAGTAAAATAAAAATGTGAATCATGGTACATTTGTTGTAAAATAAAATGTGAATCATGATACATTTGTTGTAAAATAAAAATGTGAATCGGTACATTTGTAGTGAAATAAAAATGTGAATCATGGTACATTTGAAGTGAAATAAAATGTGAATCATGATATATTTATAGTGATAAATCTGCTATTGTTACATACAACTGATTTAAAAACATTTAATTATATAAATTTAAAATCATTTTTTTCCTCATGAAATCATCTCAATATTTACTGCAATGTGACTCGGCTGCATATATATTTAATATAGACAATGTTTTACAGCTGTTCCCATACAATTACAAATGCTTTTACAGAAGATTCTTAAAATTGACATTAATTACATACGCAATGCATACCAGAATTTTATGGGAATGTAAGAAACCTTTCAATTTGTCAGAGAAACTATATCTTGGCAAAATCATTCCAATTTCAGCAACTAAAACATGTAAAGTATTCAATCTAAATGGTAGCTAATCCGCTTTATGAAGTAATTTTACAGTGTTCTATTCATATTTATTGGAAAAATATATTAGAATCCCCCCCATCATTTCAAAAATCTGGTTTTACTCAAAAACTGTATATATCTGTTAGGAATATATAAAAAAATCTTTAAAATATTTGCGGTAAATGAAATAAAAAAGCACAACTCTTAATTATAGAACTTTAACATATGTAATAGTAAAAAAGCATTAACAAAAATGTAAATATGTTGCAAAATACATGAAGTTCATTTGTCAGTTGTCAAAATTCTCCACTCTTACAATGAAATCTTTGATCAAACAGTCATTTTTATCAAATTCATTATTTTCAAAAAATTTGTCTTCAAAATTATTTCTACACAAGCATACAAACTGCATAACAGTAGTTGACATTAAATACATGAAACAATGGGATTTCCTGATAAATTGTGTAAATGAAGAGTATGTGTCCATTTGCCATTTCAGAATCTAATGCATTATGGGTAATATTTTCAAAAGCTTACACCAAACAATGTGATTTTCTGACAATGTCCTGCAAAAATGGAAATCAACCAATGACTTGACATCATTTTCAAATTTGGGAACTAACAATGAAATTACCCATAATCCTTTAAATTCTGAAACAGTTCTTTTACTACCCAGCAGTGATAAACAAAACCAGCTGGACTAAAACTAAAAATAGTTACAATAAGATACGATGTATGGAAGTGAACATCAGGCACTCCATGACAATGAGGATGTATTGCTGCCTTTCATTTATATCTACATACAGGTGAAACAACATTATACTGATATACTATGTCAGAAGCAGACGACAACAATTGAGAACAGGTTAATAAGTAGAACAATTCTTTGTTTCTTTAAATGGCCATCTATGGCCTCTTACAATTGTGGCCACTCATGCAAATGCCATGGGTTCTCAAAAGTTGTTATAAGGTTGACTTAGATAAAAATTCAATCTTACATAAAATCATTCACTGTTCCATAATTTCATACATGATTTTTGGGAAGGACTTCATTGTCAAAGCATTTTCATTAAAAAAAATTAAAGAAACAAAGAACTATTTTATTCTTACAGAGTACATGCGTTCTGAATATTTTTACAAAATGAAGGAAAAATATTTTAACGTCAGATACAAAACTGTATGGGTACAAAATATAAATACAAAATGTACATTTACTCATGTCTGACAAAAAAATGCATTTATTTCTTTGATTTTTTTCCTGCCTTTACAAACGCTTTTCCTTCCTTGGCGGTTTTCTGCATGGTTCCATCACGCTTAATGGCAGGTTTAGCAGCCCCGCTTGCCTGAGATCTCGTTTTTCTTCCTTCATCTACATTAATATCAGGTACTGTCCATGCAGCTAAAATAAAATACATTTAAAAATTAATGACAGATTTATTATCATGTTTTTATAAATTTGTTGGAGAGGGCAAGAGTTATGTCCCATTGAAACTATTAAAGTAATATAATTCATGAAAAATTAGTTGTATTACAATCAAATTTTCTTCATTCTTTACATATAGTGACTGTTCATATTGTTCTTTTTTCAACAATGTCATTAACAAATATAGTATGGATTCACGAGCTATTCTTTAACTACAGCGTGTGTGCAAAATTGTCAACTTTTGTATAGATTATGGGTGGAAAACTATGTTTGAGTAAATAAAATGAAAGTTAATGTTTACTCTTGAAATTTAATATAAACATGAGAATAGAGTGGACTTACAGAAAAACTTTTTTTTGAAACAAACAAAATATGTAAAGTTACCAAACATTCATTTGTAAAAATATTTCTGAGTAATCTCCCCTTAAACTGCTTAGTAAAAAAAATACATTCAGGCAAAAAAGAAGTAACAAAGTAGTCAAAGCTTTTAGAACATCCTCTTAGTAAGCATCATTTTGTTTTTGTAAATTGTAAAACATGAGATGAAAATTTAGACTAAATGCATAGCCTTGATAGTTAATTTTTAAATTGAATTAATACATTTTTGATTAACCATGGTTAATCAATGAGACAAGGTTATTAAGGAATTAACTTAGCTGTGATAACAAAGCTTAGTTATTAAAGGAATGTAATTTATTATATAAGACACTTGGGAATTACTGAGAAACTTGCGCAGAACCTCATTACATGCTCTGGTCATTATTTCTTACAATAAAGTAAAATATATTGTAATTAAGCATGATTTATGTCTGAGCAAATGCTTTGAAGTGATATAGAGAAGCTGTGATAACACCCTTTAGTTATTACGGGCATGTTTTTTCTGTAATAAAATATAGGTGTACTATTCAAAATTGAAATATTATGAACTGTTACATCTTTCAAAAGTTAAGTATACATAAAGACAATAGTAATATCAATAGAACTTGTATACATTTTAACTAAACTTAAAATGTATATTGTCCCTTTGAAACATGTAACATACGTCTGTTAACACAGTTCTTTGATTTTTTAGTCCACAATAACAAATGTATGTTATTTCCTGTAATAACCCTATAGAGTTATATCCCTGACTGTATGTTAAATTCATTCATCCAAATGTGAACTTTTAACTTTTTATTTATTAAGTGAAATTTGCAAAAACAAACCTATCAAAAATGAATACTGTGTATTTATTTACTATAATAGATACCAATTTTCGTTGATTTCGTAGATATCAATGATACACATTTTTTTATAGGCTTACATGTAGACTTGGGCAAAACAATAAAATCAAATATCTACAAAAACAGTTTTCCTGAATCCAGTCTCCACGAAATAAATGAATCCACAGTACTTATGAACATATATATATATTATTTTGCATACCTTCAGCTATTGTTTTTTCCATGGTGGTTGTTTTTTTCATGGCTGGTTTGGCTGCAGGGGCCTTCCTTTTTGTTTCCTGTCTTGTGTCTCCAAGTTTCTCTTTCCCTAATAAGTCAGCTCCTTCCTGTAATTATTTGCAAATGAATCAAGAAACAAAATATGTCAAACATTTCCTTATTTTTTGTTTTTTTCTCTGTTTTTTGTTGTACAATATTACTATATTTTCTATTTCACTTTATAGTACCTTAATTTCCTCTAAAGTCGACAGTGAAATTCAATGATAACAATGATATTATGTTTGATGATCTTGCAGTTTTGGTTGGCGAGGTTGACTTTAATTTTCGTACATACCTATTGGATTTATTTGAGATGTCTCCTTGTTATCAGTAGATGTTATTTTTGCTTAAATTAATGGTCCTTTCATTTCACATTTTTTTCTTTTATAACCTCAACAATGCATTAAATGGGAACAGTGAGTAGACGGCTGGAGCCTCTTAATGTAAGGTTTGTAGTACTAGTGCCTTTACGATAGGAATCTTCTTTCTTTTGATCAAAATGGAATTGTGACAAGGTACATTTATATCTCTACCCGTTTTATATTTTTTCTATTACCTTAGCAGTGACAGCCATTGTGCCTCCCTTGGCCAGTTTAGCTTTCTTTGGGGTGGATGGGGCCTCTTTACTGATTGCATCAATCTGTTTTTGTTGACCTCTTGTCATGGCATCAGCATCTGGTCGATTGTCACCAAGTAACCTATCCGCCTCCTGTAAATGAACAAAATATAATTCATTAGATAGTAAATAACACTTTAGGGAAATAACTCTGTAAATTCAGCTTAATGTTTTATGTTCTATTGTTAAGGAAATATTAAGCTTCTCAATGATCAAAAATAGTGTTTGTCAAACTGCTATATATCCAATTAAAATTTTATGATAAAGTGTGTGGTTCAAGTTTTTAAAATTTTAATATCTATGTGAACTGGTGAAATTAAAATTTTATGGAAATTAAACAAGCCAAATCAATTTTAGCGAAGGTGTCAAGAGAATCACTTTCTGCCAAAAGTTCAGATGACTTGTATCTGAAAATCAAAGACGAAGTTATTAAAAAAAAATTCAATTCTTTTCAAAGCCCTTAATAGCTTGCTATTTGGTGTGAGACAAGGCTATAAGTGTTGAAGACCGTACTTTGACCTATAATTGTAAACTTTTACAAATTGTGACTTGGATGGAGCTTTGTCTCAATTTGGCACTCATACCACAACTTCATATATCTAATTACTATTCATTTATTGATCACTTACCTTTGCTGTTCCAACCATAGTTGTTCCTTTAGCTAATTTTGTTTTCTTTGCAGGTGGTTCTGGCTCTGGGTCTTTCAAACCAGACATTACTAATAAAGTTTCCTTCCCTGAGGATTCTAAATAATCTATTCCTTCCTGAAAAAAATTAATATGCTACATGTATAATAACATGCAGAAAAGGTCTAATTCAGCTTGATGATTGGTTGATTAATTGTAGGTGGTTTTAATGCCACTTTGTTTTGGTTTTTTTGCATGGCCAAGTCCTATGCCCCAGAAAAGTAAAATTTGTTAAGAACTTAGTATTTTCAAAACTTTGCGTAAACACACAAGAAAATGGTCTTCAGACTAGAAGTTGGAAAAGATTTTGTTGCAAACTGCAAAGGGACATAAAGGGAAACAATCACATAAAAGTGCAACTGTATCAGTCTTCATGATGAACTGTTAAATCTACAGGCCTGGAGCTCAATTTTTGTTTTTTTTAGTTTGATTCTGTTGGCCTGTAGATATGATTTTTACAGGCCCGAGAGCAATTTTACAAGCCTGGGCTGCCACTCAGTGTGAAGACTGCTGTATTGCTTATTTATATTCAGAAATACTTCTTGATTCTGATAATTTCAAATGCTTTTCGAAATAATGTGTGAACATGTCAATTGAATTGCAAAGGGAGATAATTTGTATAAATAGCACAATCTAGCTACATGACCTATATTACATTTATATGCTCAATCTGCAGATGGGCATAACCTGGTTTTAATTTAGCTGTAAGTGATATATGCAAATTTTGACACCAATTTAAGGAAGCTGACAACAAAATTTGATATGCATGGGATTGTGATTACTTGAATACTTGTGTTGAGTTTTCATGTTTTTTTAGGAACACTATGGTAGTACAGAACTGGATTGAGCTTGTTTGAACATGTTGATAGATCAAAAAAAGAGAAAATACCACTTGTATCTTTTAAAAATTGACACAGATTAAGTTTTCAATGATAAATTTTGAAATGCATCTTTGCAAGACATGAACTACTTTCTTCAAAATATTAATAGAGCATTTTAGGGGAGTCAAAACATGGGAAATCCAAACCACCCCTCCCCTTTTTTTAACCAAATAGTTGACAAAGATACAATAAATCGACAAATCCAAACAAGAACTTGACTCTAAAAATAAGTTTGCCAAGGTGCCTTTAAAATAAAATTTACTGACAAGTAAGATTTCTCGAGTTTGCATTGATTTTGTTGACATAACAAAAATGCCGGTGACCGACATTTTTTTTTATGTTTTCCCATTCGATTTGGACAAGGATATATTTTTTAATCAACAACGAATTTCAACCAACCTTTGCAGTCACTTGCATTGTTCCATCTCTGGTAAGTTTGGTCTTTTCTTCTGCCATATTTTGATCTACTTTCTGCAAAATCAGTAACTAAGTAGGACCTATAATCTGCCGATTCAGCACGAGGTTATCCCAATGTATTTTTGGAAGGCGTTATCACATGACAAAAACAAAGCAACTGGTTGGATAGCTGAACGGAGGCTCGCTCGGTAGCGGGATAATCAAAACAAATGCACGTGTAAAAAGTAAAATCACAAAAATACTGAACTTAGAAGAAAATCAAATCAGAAAGTTCAAAATGACATGGCAAAATCAAATAACAAAACGCATCAAAAACGAATGGACAAAAACTGTCATATATTTCTGACTTGCTACAGACATTTTCAAACGATGGATTAAACCACTGAGAGACATATATACACATATACACATATATATGTCTCTGATTAAACCTAGTTTTATAGCGCTAACCCTCTCACAATACTACGAAACTTCAACCCAAATAACTGATAGATGAAATAAGGTCAAGGTCACTCTGCAACCTACATCTTTTATGATGGACATGTTAATTTTAAGGATCCCCCTTCTTTCCTGCTGGGAACAGTATATCTAACTAATCTAGTTAATATATATGTTCCTGTTGCCTGTTACTTTAAAAGTAGTAATAAAATTTTCAGGCTACCTAGTGTGATCTAGCTAGTGTGTCTTTGAAGCTTCTAACTGAACCGTTTAAAAATGAGATTAATCCGGACAATATATAAAGACGGCCTCCTCATTGTTTTTTTTTTATTATGTGATAACTTAATTATAGTGATGATTTCATGATTAAATTATTTAAAAACATATGACTGCATTAACAAAGGACTACTAGCTATATAGCAGCCAGCTCCAGGCCCGTCTGGTTCAAGGGTATGTCTTCATGATATCATATGAATATCAAGCACAATTCCTCCCGTTCATGCATGAAATACTTAACCCTGTCGCCGTCGAATTAGCATGCCTAGCTATATCAGAGGCGATTCGATGAAATTTACAATACGACCGACACGAGTTAAAAGAGTCAAACAAACAATTTTTATCCGAATGTTTGGTTGATATGTTTCACCCAACAAAATTAAGGGGGTGAGGGGTTCAACCAAAGGCTACGAATGAGTCTGAAATGACAAGGAATTTATGAATGACGGTCGACAAATGGAGACATAAAGGACACACTCAGCAGTCAGGTTGCAGTCTGGTCTTGAAAAAAAAGTATTCAATATGTCACTTCGGCGAAACAGTGATGTTATGCTATTGTTTCAGAAAAAGGGAGAAGGTTTGGGCCCATTAAAACGTTTAATCCCGCTGCAAATGTTTGCACCTGTCCTAAGTCAGGAATCTGATGTACAGTAGTTGTCGTTTGTTTATGTAATATATACGTGTTTCTCGTTTCTCGTTTTGTTTATATGGATTAGACCGTTGGTTTTCCCGTTTAAATGGTTTTACACTAGTAATTTTGGGGCCCTTTATAGCTTGTTGTTCGGTGTGAGCCAAGGCTCCGTGTTGAAGGCCGTACTTTAACCTATAATGGTTTAATTTTTAAATTGTTATTTGGATGGAGAGTTGTCTCATTGGCACTCACACCACATCTTCCTATATCTATTCCGGTCAGACATGCAAACCCCGGCCTCAAATAAATACGCCCGTTTTTCATTCATCATGTCCATTTAATGTTTAATAATTCTGTTGGAAATTTTCGTTTCTAATAGCAAAAAAGTCAACAAGATTATTGTTTTCAATCCAGATACGGCCAGAAATTTTATTTAATAGAAAAATCAGAATCAGATTTTTTTCTTCTCATATACCTTAGACTGCCTCCTCAAATCAAATGGTTCGTACTTTAGACTTTAAATCTATCTAGAGCTTATACTGACTGGGGATCATTATTCAGCTATCATGTTATTTTAAATAGGCTGGAGCGTTTGGGGTTAAACATGTTTTCGTAGGTAAATAATATTGCTGTGGATTTTTTTCATGAGAGTTTAATAGATATATAGAGTATTACTTTCTGTTTGGTTGAATTGTGAAATAGAAGTCACTACGTCATCCCCAACCTAAGCAATGTGTTACTGTAATTTGAATTTCAAAATCATGGACTGAGTGACGTTTTTTATAGACTCCACTATAGCGAATCACATGACTTTGACATAATCAGTAAATACCAGCGAAAAATATCTTTATAAGTAAAGAATTGTCGCATAAAAATTAAATACACGGGAAATGGCAAAGTTCACGAAGTCTAGTCTGATTAATCATTTTCCAAAAAAAAAAAATACAGGCAAAAAGGGGGGGGGGGCGTACGCATTTGAATGTGTCAAAGAGACATAAAACTGACCAAAGATATGAAATCACCCGAAGGCTATCAATGCATGGGTCTTCAATACAGCGTTAAAATTCTGACCCGGAAGCATGCATCATCTAATCCCTACACAAAAATGTGTACAGTTGTCTAGCTATACAACTTCCTCATCATCACATCCAATCTCTATTGATCTCTATTGTTCCTAATATACTTCTTCTTTTAACTTTAGTTGTCATTCTACTTACAAACTGAGGAGAAAGAAGATTGTCCTCATGGAAAACAATACAAACTATTTCTTCCTGTGATCTTGAACCATGTGTTCTTATAGATTTGGCAACAACCATTGCCTGATATATTATTGTTTTATTACAACATATTATTTTCTGCTTTGATTCATTATATTTTCTAACGTCATCTTGCAAACATTTTTCAAGTTTGTCAATATCTATCCCTTTATCTTCAAACACATCACCATCACCAAAACACAATTTTGTCATGAATTCATTTGTGTACAATGTTTAATATTAACATAGACCAAGGTGAGCGACACAGGCTCTTTAGACCCTCTAGTTTTGTATATTACTTACAAGTGGTCTTAATTTTGCTAGCCTTCAACGTTTTTCAAAATAATGAAACATAGCAATCCTATACATTCCGTCGTCGCCCCCACAAATATTCACTCTGTGGTTAAAGTTTTTGAAATTTTAATAACTTTCGTACCAAACTTTGACAGAAGCTTAAAGCTTTTACAAAAATCTTCTCCTCTGAAACTACTGGGCTAAATTAAACTAAACTTGGCCACAATCATCAATGACAGTGGCGTAGCCAGGGTTGAAATGATGTGGTCCTTTTTATGCAGAAAATTATTTTTTATTTAAGCACATATACTCCCCCAGAATCCGACACTAGTTACATTTTTGTTTAAATTCAAAATACCCACCTTTTCATATATTTATATTTTCAACTGAATTTTATTGTTTCCTCGAAAGTACCTTCATTTAATTCATGAATATTGCATTTAAAAGTTTCCCACCTAATTCTATATTTGACATATCAAAAACGGACCCCATTACAGCGGCACTTTTGTATAATTAAGGAACTTCGGAATATAGGAACTGAAGTGACTCTTCTTTCTAGGAATTTGCGTCTACAACCTTAGGTTTTTGATTTTTGATTACTAGTATTTAGCTAAACGCGTTGCAGGAGACATAAAAATACCGGGCCTCCGACCAACCGGTCGTGTTAGCACTCTCATGTGTACATTTTTTGTCAGATTAAGTGAAACTCATATCATCAGCAATGTCTTTGACACTTTCAAAAATAAGTAATATTCAAATATTTTTAACCAGTTATGACCCTTTGAAATATAAATGGTAATGGAACTCATTTCATTTGCTGTAAGCTTTAATTTCTCTGAAGATATTGAAAAGAGAAAAGAAAAAGAAAACAAGTGCTTTTTTAGTTATTCCCTTGTTCCTTGTCCTTTGATAGATAAAACATGACATGAACATTTGTGATGTGCATGGCGGGGAACATTGGACCTTTTCTTTAATTGAAAATAAAACTAGTATTTGAACCTAGATAGAAACGGGAATTCATAAGCCTAGGAATTTTCACGGTATATTACAAATTGATTTTTTTTATCACGTCGTTTACCATGTCACAAAAACGATATCAGGAGTCAGGATATGGTGTTTTAGTTGTAAGTTGCTATAGTCAGATGAGAAGACACCACTTCACTAGGTTCAATTTCAGAGGAAACATGTCCAAGGGTCTGCGTTTCATCATCCTCTCCGCTTACCTTAATTAATTTTTTGACGAACAAAAGTTAACTTGAAACACTATTCTGCGATTGGACTATCTTGTTTACATATTCTAATTTATCCTGAATGAAAGACCATGCAGGCATACTGCTTCGAAAATGACTGGATATTAACCTCAGCCTTGATACATTTGGATACTTCTGAGTTGAAGTCTGCTATTTTATTTTTTTTGTCAAAATGATGTGGATGCATTTAATTTTCGTTCTTAATATTTTTCATATAACTCACCAATAACAATGCCTGACCTGTCATATATATGCATGAAGTTCTGGAAGGGATGTTTATATATATATATATTAGAGAATAATAGAAAAAGACAACAGAACGGACACAAAAAGGAAATTAAAAACAATAGGATTACAATAGAGAATAATATATGTAAACAACAACTTAAAGACAAAAATGTAAACCTCGTTCTAATTAGACAAACAATGATGCCTGTCATACACATGCATGAAGGTCTGGATGGGTTGTTGATATAACAGAAAATAACGGAAAAAGAAGACAGAATGGACAAAAATGAAAAGATAATAATATTGGGGGAAAAGAAGAGAATAATGGCATAAAATATAATGAACTTATAGATAGAGCAGGAGCATTTTTTTCTATTTGAATTTAAAGCACAATGAAATAACTGCCTCTAAAGCTAGATTGTTCAACACATACACACTTGGATATCCACAAATGTTCTAGTAAGAAGACAATCGAAAATAAATCAAGACCACTTAGAAAAAACACTTGTTTTTTTTCACGGTATCTTATACAATTTTACTAACAGGGTGATAAGTTCTATTCAGGCAAAAACTACAGTTACCATCATCCGCTTGTCAACAGTTAAACTGTAGACGCATTTTTCGCGAATTTATAGTTTGTAAGGGTTATTGCAAACTTTGCAAACGTATGTTAGAAACAAAGGATATAAACGTGTGCTCGCTGAACCGTTTTTGTAGGGTTCGTGTTGATCAGTCTTAAGTTTATAGTTGTGTGTTTTGTGTACTTTTGTTTGTTGGTAATTTTTTCTTTTCTCCATGGTGTTGTCAGTTTATTTTCGACTTGTTAGTTTGAATATCCCTATGATATCTTTTGCATCTTATTTGTTTTCAATTAAAGTAAAACAGCTTGCTGAATGAGTGACAGTATTTTCAATTCTTTCTATTATAAAAATATTAATCCACGACTAAAAGATTGAATTTTCAGAGAAGAATTAAGCGCATTACATTCTAAGCTCTGTGGACAATTTAATTTTGAGAAACCGTAGGACTTGACTACAGCTAACTTGAAAAGAGCATTGTTCGAATCGTATTATCAGATTATTACATGGCATTTTTCATATCGCATGTATTATCGGGCACAGGACGTTTGCGCTTTTTTACCTGTAAAACGATAGGACATTTGCGCTTCAAATACTATCGGAAAGAGAAAGTCAAGTGCACCTTTTTATGTTAGGGCATGTTTGGTGTATATTTTGTCTTACAAAGCAAGAGTATTTGATATAGCATCTCACTTCAGATTCTATCATTTTTTATATATCAAAGCTACAGGTTGATTTTATAACGTCAAAAAATCACAGTACGAAAAGATAAAATATATGGGTCAAGTGAAATACCTATCTAATGAATCACAAAAACAGAGTAGGTGTGTTCGAATAGTTATTTTTTTCTAAAAGTACTTGACGTCAGTCTTTTAATTTGGATGATGAAAATGGATCTCTTCGAAAAAATATGACTTTCTTGTGTGTGATAACTAGGGTCTATAATCTTCAACCACTGAAAATGCTTAGTCGGCCCTTCCACGGCACGAAATATTTAATTAGAATTTTTTTAATGACATCCGAACAGACAATATTTTTAAGTTGAATCAATGCAGACAAGATCATTAACTGATGCTCATTAGCTAGTCGATACATTTGTCTTTTAAGATATAACTGATATATAACGATCGATCGTTATGGTACTATGTGGATAAATTTATCAGTTTTCAAGAGCAAAATTGGCAGAGCGTTATCCATTTCATTTTCATGGCTTCCATTTCGAACTGGCGTAATGGGGAGACAATTTTGAAGAAGTAGAATCCTGACTGTATGAATAACATTTCTGTATATATACAAATTGACAACGTTCCGCCTTGTGATACGCTATTCGTACAAGACTATTTTAAGGATCTACTTTGCTGGAGCTCACCTTCAATAGTTTAGTCGTATAATATTTTCAAAATACTTCTGTTATTTTATTTGCACGACAAAATGGAAGACGATATAATATCAATTGGTTTACATGTATGAAATTAAAAAAAAATGTGTATTTATCAAATGTTATTAAAGGGAATCCCAGAAATGAAAATTTTTTTTCGAGCAGCTGGAGGCTGTGCACCGCACCGCATTTTTTTCATTATACTTGTGAGGTGTCATTTTAAAAATTAAACCCTCTATTGTAAAAAAAAAATTTATGGTAATCTTTGCATTTGAAGCACGACTTATTTTCGTCACCCTATAGGATAAAACTCTTAATATCAATATGTTTATACCAACACGATTAATCATTTGATACAAAAAGGTAGTTATATAAATACGGATATTACTTAGAATTGAGGGTCATCCTTTAAAAGTTACGGTCATCATTTACAAATTACGGTCATCTTAAAAGCAATTACGGTCACCCTTGTTATGAATCGCTGATTCTGTTACGGTCATCTCGATTGTGATTTACGGTCATTTGAGCGATTTTTTCAAATCGAATTTCCCGTTTCAGGCACATTTCTCGGAAGTAATCAGTGATTTCCGAGTGATTCTTTTATAAATTTACATCGTTTCAATGTATGAATTGCAAAGAAAATGATATAGAAATACTTAAACAGACAATACAGACACTGACCTAATTTTTCGTCCGACATCTTGGGATGACCGTGAATGCAGTTACGGTCATCAGCTTTACCCCAGTGGACATGTGCACCATACAATCATTCCATCCATTAAAACATAAATAAACATGAAGAATTACCTTGTTTCAGAGAAACAAATACATAATCACAAAACTGAACATTAATCACTGAACCATGACTTGTTTAGGCTAGGCATTCCCTCAGGATGGTAATAATGAATTGCTGTTTAAAGTCCTGTGGCAATTAAATGCATATTCAGGACAGGTTCGTGAATATTAAGCCTACTTTGTGCAATCCACAAATAGAGCAGCAGCAAATGCCATTTTTTAAATCATTGGTTTTAACATGCCAGGGGGTCCAACTTGAGACCAACGCAATAACACAAGACCACTGATGTAATCTTTGTATGAAGGACATGTATACCTTTTTTATAATTTTATAATATACCAAATATATAGTCAGCCATATTACACATAAGGTTGCAACCATTTGATTTTCGGGGGGGGGGCTATGGTTTTTTTTTCCTGTGCAAACTTTTTTTTTCGCCTTTGGCGAAGAACAATATATTTTTTTAGCGACAAACCAAAAACATTTTTTTTCTTTCAATTTTATTTTAGCATTACATAGTGGCAGCTGAGGGTGAAATCAAATTTTTTTTTTCTCATGGTCCAAAACAAATTATTTTTTCATTAAAACCTGGAAACAAACTTTTTTTTCCAAAAAAAACCATAGGGTAAAAAGTCTTCTTTGGCATTAAAATTAGACAGATCATACCATAGGGAATGTGTGTACTAAGTTTCAAGTTGATTGGACTTCAACTTCATCAAAAACTACCTCGACTAAAAACTTTAATCTGAAACTTGCACTTTCCTTTTCTATTTTAATTGGACCGTGAAATTGGGGTCAAAAGTCTAATTTGGCTGTAAAATTAGAAAGATCATATCATAAGGAACATACATACTAAATTTCATGTTGATTGCACTTCAGCTTAAAAAAAACCTACCTTGACCAAAAACTTTAACCTGAAGCGGGACAGACGGACGAACGGTACGACAAACGGACGAACAGACCAGAAAACATAATGCCCCTCTACTATCATAGATGGGGCATAAAAACACCCTGGTTATTGAACCTGAAATATAGGGTAAAATGTATAAAGAAACACCATGAGGCATCTGCATACAGATATGGAGCTATCGATCCTCTTCTAGAGTTTGCATAATTATGATTTTACATAAATCCTTTTAGCATTATAGTCACCTATTAACAGCATTGGTAGCTATATGATGGTAATCAGCAAACACAATGATCAATTCTGTAAGGTAGTGCTTAAAGCATCGTTTATTTAGGGTCTTATTCAAACCAGCAAAGAAATTACACAAAAAATTCTTAAAAAAGTTGAATGATGATGATCGACACCTAATGGAAATATAAATCATCTGCATGTGTGTCATACCGTGGACCACAGAAATCTCTTCCCCCTTTACTTATCCAAATTCAAATGAAATGAGGCTGGTTTTTCAAATATATTTTATTAACCAATTATAATTATTATGATATATCACAATGATACAAAATATCCAAATGAAACCAAACACAATCTGCTTTTGTTAGGTGTGTACGAATATCAAAAAACAAATTGATTCTAGGGATATGATTTTGGACACGTCTGTAAATTATCTCTACAATAAAAAGGAGGAAAAGGATCTGCATCATGGGTTTTGTATCATTAGCATAATATTACATTTATACAAAATAAATGTTGACATTACTGAGGATTCTATTTATTTTCCAGGTTGTTTTTATAATATTGTTTTGAATACTAATTAGGGGGAGATAATCCTAATGTAATTTCCAATTAAATAAGCATTATGAATTAAATTAAATCATGTCTAATTTTTGATACATCTATAAAATTCTGTAAACAGAGTAATTATTCTTTGTTTAATAAAAAAAACCTGTTTATTGCCAACCAAACTAATAAAAGAATTCCATAAACAACAGAATCCTCAATTAGTGCCAACTTTTAAAAATGACATTAAAAAAACATTACAATTCTTAAACAAAGGAAATTAAAGCTATGTTTATGCTACAATAAAAAATACATGAATCAAATTATTTTTTAAGAACAAACTCAACTTATTTACTGGGTTATAAAAAAACAAAATAGCAGAGACGTGGATTAAGAGGATTTTTCAGAGGGCCCCCTTCAGTGGGAAAAATTTGGTTTAATATTTAGGGAATCACTAAAACATGACTGGAGCAGGGCCCCGCTGAAGCAGTCAGTGCCCCCCATATTCCTGGAAAATTTCTGGATCCACCACTGACTAAATATCTTGATCTGTGCAAAAAATTATTAGATCACCAAGGATATGTTTAACAATTCATTTCATATTTTAAATCACATGCTGTTTTAAAATAAAAAGTAAAGTTTATTTACTCACACCAAATTTCTAAGCATATTAATCTTTATTAAATATCCCCCCCCCCCAAACCCCTTTCGGAGGAAAAATTTGGTTGATTGTACAGGAAATGACTGGTGTTGGGCCCCTTTATGTTAAGTTCTGGATTCGCAAATAGGTAAAGTGAGTAAGTGTATGATATGTTTGTTTATCCATCTACAACTTTAACCCACAATTATCAAGATTAAATGGGACTTTCTCTAAACTTTCAAATAATCTTCAGTATCTGCCAACACTGTGTTCCATTGTTTTCACTTCAAAAAGGTTGGGAAAACCCAAAATTTCATTATAATAAATTAAAAAACAT
This sequence comes from Mytilus trossulus, assembly GCF_036588685.1. NCBI lineage: Eukaryota > Metazoa > Mollusca > Bivalvia > Mytilida > Mytilidae > Mytilus > Mytilus trossulus. The sequence continues at coordinate 47,249,178 of NC_086384.1, forward strand.
ACTGCCTTTAGTACAGAAAATCAGCTGAAAGTTTCAATGAAAATCTACCCAGTTGTGGATGAGAGCTGATGATGGACAAACAAACAAACAATACAAATCTTCTTTAACACCCCATTTCAAAGGCATATTTATGGGGATGTCTCCTCTCCCTGTTGCGGGAACAATTTTGTTTAATCAATTGCGCTGGCCCCCTCTAAGAAAGTCCTTTAGGACCCCGCAAAATTTAAGTTTTAATGATTCATCAATTAAAAAACAATAATTGAATGCAAATGGAATACAAATAATATAAATAAAAAAATATCCAATTTGAAACTCAATACAGGAATAAAAACAATTTGTTTACAACTCATTCTGCCACAAGATTACTGTCTAAGGATTCTACTAAAAAAAGATAGTAACAGTTCAGCCACGGTTTGCAGGATATTGTCTGAAGATTGTACCACACAAGGCAGCAAAGGTGACACTTTCAACTGAAAAGAAATAAAGTCAAGTTTTAATTATTGTTTTGATTTCGAATTAATTATTATTCTGGAATATAATAACATTTAATGTGCAATTTTTCAAATAAAAAAAGAACCTGATATCACTGAATGTGAAATATAAAAAATAGAAGATGTGGTATGATTGCCAATGAGACAACTCTCCACAAGAGACCAAATGATACAGAAATTTAAAACAACTATAGACTGTATGACCGTCGACAATGAGCAATGCCCATAAACCATTATCAAGTCAACTATAAAAGATTCCCAAAATGACATCTGTAAAACAATTCAATCAAGATAACTAATGGCCTCATTTATGTACAAAAAATGAACAAAAAACAAATATGTAACACATCAACATACAACCCCAGAAACAGGCTCCTGAAGACAAAAATAAACTTTCCAAACTTTTCTGAGACTTAAGGTGGTACCTTACACTACATGGAGATAACTCTGTAAAATCAGCTAAACGTTTTAATTACGTTGTGTTATTTAGGGAGGATTAAGCTTTTTAATGATCAAAAGTAGTGTTTGTAAAACTGCTATATAATCAGTGTAATTTATCTGATAAAATAGTTCGTTCAACGTTTTTGAAATTTTTATATTTTTGTCAAAGGGTCAAAAGTAATACTTTGTCAAAATTTTATGAAAATATAAACGAGCCAAATTAATTTTAGTGAAAGTGTTGGGTACCACCTTAACATCAATTTTCCATGAGTAATTATTTGAAATATTCAACATGATGAATGCAGAAGCTGCTGATAAATTCACTAAACAAAAAGTTAAAATAATTGAATACAGTATGTTATTTGTTGTTAAGTTGACACTTACTCCACACAAAATTTATGTTAAAAATGTAGGAATAAAATTCTTTTGAAAGTTGAAACGAATATATGAACCACTGAATGTAAGGCAGTTATTATGCATCTTTTTATAAAAGCTATTTTTTTACTTGATATCAGGTTATATCCCCTTCATATTTCTTGTTCAGGAAAGGGACAAAAAAATCAGTAAAAATGGATACATAGATATCTAGGGGCATAGATACATGTATAATTAAAATTTAAATTGTTTGTTGATTAATAAATTCTCACCTTAAACAGCTCTCTTTACTCCTCAAGCAAGTTACCCAAAGGAAACTTGTGATGCTAACCTGTAAAACAAAGTTCAAGGTCAGTTATTCGCAACTTTAAAAAATATATAGACGGTACGCACAGTATTGGTGAACCCTACTAGTTCCGCGTTTTTTCTCCCTAATTTGAGCATGTCTTTTAGAATAAATGAAAACTGGTATGATATGTAATGTCTAAAAGACTATAGATTTATAGTAATATCTTTGAAATAATAAAATAATAACATAAAATTAAATCAAATAACCCTAAAGGGAAAAAAACGTCAAAAAATATGAGCGTAACTTGTAACATGGAAATCGAGGTTTTTTAGTAATTTGAATCAGAAAATCTTATATTTGCACACAAATTAGCAGGAAATGCTATGCGAAATTTTAGCACAATTCGCTACGACGTTGCATCCGACGTTTTGGGCATTTTTTTCAAATATGCGAGTTAGAAGATGCATTGAAATGTTCAAAAGAGGATGTAACAAGACATATGAAATAGGGAAAAAAAATTACAATGGATTCTACGGTAAGAAATTTTATAGAATGCAATAATATGTTAACGAAAAAAACCCATATATTCTTAATGTGCTTTTAATATCGTTTACAAATAGTACAACAATATGGTTTGGAAGTGGAATTTTCTAATCGAATTTTAACTTTTTGCTTGTCTAGTCCATTTTGTTACCGTGTGCTAAATGCACAAATTATGTACGTTTTCGTAAAGATGTTGTACTTTCGAACGTAAATATAAAGCAATTATGTATCTTATTCTTTAATTTATGTATAGTTTTCGTAATGTGTTTTTAAAAGTCTTTCTCATATAAAAGGAATTTTGAATAAATAATGAAAGACAAAAAAATAATAAGAAAATCGAAATGTCTAGTCTGATTTGTTACCGTGCAATCTTGTAACGTTTTTCCGTGATTTTCAACGTCATTTTGATTGTTTATGCATTAACTACGTTCTTGTAGGCCAAAACAAATTTAACCACCACTAAAAGAATAAGATTAAATAAAGAAAGAAAGGAAAAAAGAAGAAGAGAACAAAAAGCGGGATGCTAAGCTTTAGATGCAAACGTTAACATTTAGCTTCAATCACATTCTCTCAACGTTCCGTCGATGAACGTTTTCTGACGTTACAAACGTAGCACCAATACTGTGCGTAACGTCATATAGATCATAATAATTGATTAAAAGTTCTCGAATAACATACAAAATTCTGTGAGAAAATAATTGGTATTCAAAATCAAACTAATGGTTATGTTTTCTGCTCTTTGTATGTTTTTTTTATCTCTCCAACTCATTCTGGATTGCTATTTTCAATTCTATTAAGTTTGCAATACAAAAATAAACTTGTACTTTATCATATAGTATAGTATTTCAAACCTTTAAAAAAACAATTGTTGTTCACATCCATTTGTATTTTTGTGCATCTGATGAGTTGAGCCTTTTTCAACTGATTTTTATAGTTCGTTCTTATGTTGTACTGTTATACCACTGTCCCAGGTTAGGGGGAGGGTTGGGATCCTGCTAACATGTTTAACCCCGCCACATTATTTATGTACATGCTTGTCCCAAGTCAGGAGCCTGTAATTCAGTGGTTGTCGTTTGTTTATGTGTTACATATTTGTTTTTCGTTCATTTTTTTTACATAAATAAGGCCGTTAGTTTTCTTGTTTGAATTGTTTTACATTGTCTTATCAGAACCTTTTATAGTTGACTATGCAGTATGGGCTTTGCTCATTGTTGAAGGCTGTACAGTGACCTATATTTGTTAATGTCTGTGTCATTTTGGTCTTTTGTGGATAGTTGTCTCAATGGCAATCATACCACATCTTCTTTTTAATGTGTTATAAAATTGTTCAGCATTGATGTAGATGTTCTCAAAGTCAAACCCATTATAAACAAATAATTTAAAATGCCTATAATAATATGATCATTAGTTTTGTGGAATATTTCAACTCACCACATATTTTTCATGGTAAGGCCTCAGACTGGGTTGAAGATTTAATTGACCATCTTCCTTAAGAGCTGCTATCCTAACCTGGAAGGTGGTTTATGTCCTCATCTTATTGTCCATTTGCTTTCAGAAATAACATTATGTAAAAATAAATATCAGATGCACTTTTTAAGTCTTTTGAAATTTCACCTAATCAATTGTAGTTACCCACAATTTCTCCCACCCTCCAAATCTATTATCTATAGCTAGAGCTCTGCTTACATTTTTTTTTATTTACAGAACTCTAAATAAAAGTAATTTTAGCAAGTATACATCTGATATTTAAAGAAAATGTGTACAAAAGTGAATATTTTAATTAAAAAAGTTATATTCCATATAAACACTCAGGAAATTTCAAGTATAATGAGTATAACAAAGGAATTACCTCCCTTTTGTCCTGAAAATTTCACCCTGTTGAGACTCCACACCCTTTAAATATTTAACAATACAAAATTTGTATAATTAAAATAAAGAAATAATAATATGTAAAAACTACAACACATTTCAATAAAGGGATGCGCTTTAGCACATGATACGACCGTTGCTCTTTTAAGTTTCACCAAAACTGCATAAAATCCCCCTTTTTTAAGTATAAAAATTCATTACTTAAGAAAACGTAAAATCTAAAATTAATAAAAAGGGAAAGGGAGCTTATGTCAATAGATATAAACAATTCACCAAAGTTTCATGGACATTGGTGAAAGCCTTTTTGAGTTATTGTCCAGGTGTGAAAAATCCCCCTTTTTTTTGAATAAAGCCCCATAAATCCAAAACTTAAAATCTGGAATTTATAAAAATTGAAAGGAAGCAATAACAAAATGTATATAAAAATTCAGGAAACTAAAAACAACCACTTTACATATTTTTTTTAGATTCTCCATTCTAAACCAACTGGAGGCCTTTTGACTAGACAGACCATTATTAAGTTGACAAGTAAAATTTGTCTGTTCCATTTCATTTTCAAAGTAAAAATGAAATAGAGATACAGGGGGTGGGGGAATAACGAAGAAGATCTAACAATTGTAAATACAAGCTTCCAATCTAATTGAAAATGGAGAATCTTTACACCTTTTTTTTTTTTTTTTTTTTATATAAAAAATTACATTTTTTGAAATATATACAAAAAAAATTTGAATAACATTCTTCAGTTTTATCACATAATCATTGCTGCAGCCACAGCTTCCTGAAATAGAAATAAACATTCTTAAACATATTTGTCAAAACAAGATCAAACCGATATACCAATTTATACAATTATTAGCAAAAAAGGATGATAAAATCAATGGTTGATGTGCATCATGTTTATTTTCCTTTATTAGTTGTATGAATTAATGCATTGGTTTTCTAGTTTGAAACTGTTTCACATTTTGTTATGTTCAGGCAGGGCCTTTAAAACTGGTACTGTAAAACCAGAAATTATTGCATGCTATTCTTGTGATTTTTCAACAAATGGACAAATATGCAAGATAAATAATCCCAAGATTTCAGAAAAATCTGGCCTCAAAGTTTTGCATTAGAGATTAGATTTATAAATACAAGTTCCTATTGTGATATTCAACCAGTTGCATTATTTACATTCATATAGGTTTTGCTCATTGCTGAAGGTCCTACAGTGATTGTAATTTGCTGTTCTTATTGATAGTTGAGTAGTTGGCAATCTTATAACATCTCTTTATTCTTAAATACCCAATCCAGATTACCAGTATAATTAAAACTACTAATTTGGAAAATATTTCAAAATACTTGTGTTCATAAAAAAATACATGGTGAATTTAAAAGTTCATTAATCAATATTTTAGTTTCTTACCATAAAATTCAGCTCCAATGGCCGTTTCCCAGCTTCAATCCTTGCAGACAAGCTGTGGTGCTAACCTGAAATACAAAATACAAAATTGTTTTAAAGGATAACTTCTGAAATACTGTATCTATGATATATAAAATGGGTTATATATGCGATAGGTTTTGAGAACATTGGTTAGACATCAATCCAACAACAAAATTCAATCCGAAAAGGAGTAGGCTTAAAAGGGTTAAGTTGGCCCTAAGATTATTTTTTTTTTAAATCAAGCCCAAATACTACAAATTTAACATATATATTGTTCTGGTATCATTATTGATACAAAATAAACACTTCATTTTGGCACCTGACACTATAAACTATTAAGTTATGACATCTTGATTATGCAATTCTGGTGTATTCACAAAAGCGCCAATTAAGGTCCAATTTTTCACAATTCAGAACAGTTTTTAGCATATCCAGTAATAGTTTACGTCTTTTTATTTAAATACATGTATTACCCTTGGTTCTTATAAGTTACGAAACATTTTGGAGCAAAGGTATTCTTTAAGCTTTTAGGTAAGAAAATTCACAAAATTATAGCATTTTGATAATATCTCCCAATATAGCTAATTATGGAGACTACAATGTATTATAAAGAAGCGATTTATTTTAAGTCACATTAAGTTTCTTGAAATATATCCATTTAAGATCCAAATTGGGGCCCCTTTGATATTCTATGATAAAAGTTGAAATTTAAAATCTATTATAAGGCCATACTTTGCCAAGAGACCATTGTCATATGATACTGATAAAATAAAGAGTATATACTGTTGACCAAACTCTTATAAACCTTTAACCCTAAAAAATTTGTAAGGGTTCCGCGGAACCCAGTGTCTCGCCTACTTTTGCTGTAAATCACAGGCTAAACAAAAATGAGGAAAAAAATCAATAAAAATATTCCTCTTGATACTATCTTATGATTGTAAGAAGCTTCTGTCCAAGTTTGGTAAAAATCTAGAATAATTAATGAATCTAATAAATGTTTTGAAAACTTTAACTGCAGACTGTATGTAATGTTCACTGGAAGAAAATCTAAGTCCATTTAAAAGTAAAATACAGAAAAAATGGAGTTGTCTTTTTACAAAATTTACTTCTGGATACTATCTAATGATCATAAATAAGCTTTTGTCCAAGTTTAGTACAAACCCAGGATAGTTTAAGAAAGTAATTAAAATTTTTAAAACTTTTACCACAGAGTGAATGTTATGTTTCCCGCAGAAAAACTAAGTCCATTTAAAAGTAAAATACAGAAAAAATGGATTTATTTGTTTACAAAATTTACTTCTGGATACTATCTTATGATCATAAACAAGTTTCTGTCCAAGTTTGGAACAAACCAAGGATAGTTTAAGAAAGTTATTAAAATTCTAAAAACTTTAACCTCACAGTGAATGTAATGTTTCCCCGCAGAAAAAACAAAGTCCATTTATTAGTAAAATACAGAAAAAAAAGAAATTTTATTTTTACAAAATTTACTTCTGGATACTATCTTATGATCATAAACAAGCTTCTGACCAAGTTTGGTAGAAATCCAGTATAGTTTAAGAAAGTTATTAAAATTTCAAAAACTTTAACCACAGAGTGAATATTTGTGGACGCCGCCGCCGACGACGCCGCCGACGGAAAGTAGGATCGCTTAGTCTCGCTTTTTCGACTAAAGTCGAAGGCTCGACAAAAAGTCAGTATTCATTTTAAAATAATCTTATTTTTTTTTTTTAAACAGGATTAACAATACTGGTACCTACCTGCATATTAGCTGTATTTGACCACCAAGTCTTATTCCCACACCATGAAAACATGCCACAGAAAGTACCTAAAAAGAAATTAACACATTTATTAATTTTACAAACCAATTTCTATGTCAACCTAAAGATTGATTTACACATTTTTCTGATTTCTTACTTCAAGTACCAATAGTATAAAATCCACATATTTTGTAAAGATTGAAAAACAAACAAAAGTAGTCAAGGTTTATGATTTGAATTCTGCACTCAACTAATTTGAATAATGAAAATGAGTTGTCTCCCATTGAATGAACAAATCTTGCTGTTAATTGTGCTAGTCTCCCCTTGAAAGTTAATTCCTATCTTAGAATTTACTCCTGCAATTGTAATAGAAATTCTTGTTAATGTACAATCAAAATTACGTGATGGATATACACACACCGGAAGTTAGTCGAACTCGCCGCTTGAAAGGTTAGTAGTTGCATTTTCTTGTTTATATCAATTAAATTTTGATTAATAAGTTGGCACACCGAATGTCGGATAGTATGTAGTTTTAAAATACACAATTGTTTTTGCTAGAAAGCGTGCAGTTATTGAAAACACTTCGACACAGTTCCAAATTTTCAACGAATTTTTGAGTCTAAGTGTTAGCATTAACTGCACGATTTCCAGCAATGATAATTGTGTATTTCAAAACTAGATAGTATTCGACATTCCGTGCACTACCTTATTTATTAAATTTCATTGATATAAACAAGTTAATACGACTACTTACATTTCAAGCTTTCTGCACGGCTGTTACTTCCGGTGTGTGTATATCCATCACGTGATTTTGATTGTACCCCTTGACAATGGTATCCCAAAATATTAAACTGGTAAATAAATTATTGAAAGATGTTTTTCATGCAGAAAATAAGGATGAATATGTACATTTAACAAATATTTCTAGAAAATGTATAGAAATTGTTTGACTTCAATAAACTTGCCTTCTCAATTTCATGGTAAAGCCTCAGACTTGGTTGAAAATTTTATTGACTATCTTCCTTAGAGCTGCTCTCCTGGCTGCCAGAGTGGCTGTCATCATTATCTTAATTGCAATCTTTTCGTTTTTGGTCCATTATTTATAGAAATAAATAAAAAAAATATCAGATGCACTCTCAATTAATCATGTATCTTGAAAATTTCACCAAATCAATTCTACCGATAGTGTCCCATAATTTCTCCCACCCTTAAATCTATTATCTGGAGCTCTGTTTACATTTTTTTTTATTTACAGAACACTGAATAATAGTCATTGTTAGCTAGTATACATCTGATATTAAACAAAAAACTTATACATATGAATATTTAAGTAAAATAATAAATTTAAAAGAATGAGGAGTTAAACAGGGGAATAATTTATTACCTCCCTTTGCCAAAAATTTCACCTGTTTAGACTTCACATCATTGCTATATCTAACAAAAATACAAGATGGTATAGCTATAATAAATAATAAATAATTTGATATAAATTATTTAAATAATTAACAAAAATATTTAGTACATCATTGTTCACCTAGGTGGTTCACTTCCATTACTCCGATTTTCTCAACCAATTGAAAAAATGGACAAAAATCTGAATTAATCTTTTCTCACCAAGATGTGTTTTTTTCTATGCTTCTTGTGAAATAATCTTTTTTATAGCTAAAAACACTGCAAAAAATAACAAACTAATGAAGAAAAAAAGAGATACATCCAACAAATCAGAAAACCAAAATGTACATTTTAACAAAATAACATTATTTTTTTTTTTTTTTTTTAGATTCTCCATTTTTAACCTTCTGGAAATGTTTGATAACACATTGACCATAATTAAGATATCAAGAGTAGGTCTAAAAGTAAAATCGGAAAATTATGAAGTATCAATTTAGCCAACAACTTCCAGCTTTGTTAAAAATGGAGAATCTTTACAATTTTTAAATTTTTTTTTTGGTAAAAAAATATGAACATTTTTTAAAACATACACAAAAATAGTCTGAATTACATTCTTTTTGGTTTCAGTTGTTTTGCACAATAATTTCCTGCAGCCACAGTTGAAGTCACCTGAAAAAGAAATATACATTCTAATATCTTTCAGAACAATATTCAATGCAAAGGAATAAGTAACTAGTTAATAAATGCACTTATGATGCATAGAACAATAGAGCATTGCTTTTACTTTGCTTTGAAGTGATTCTGTAGACTGAATTTACAAACAACCAGTCTTCAGTAGCAAACAAGGGATGACAAGTAGTTGGTTGTTGTTCGACGTATTTATAGATTATCGTTGAGATGACCAATGATAATCTGTTTATTGCTATTTTACCTATGACGACCTTGTCAATTTCAATGTCAATTTTGTTAGCAACGCCACGTGGTCTCCTTAGTTTCTAGCGATAATTTTTCCATCTCAAGCGAGAAGCACGATATGAAAATTATCACAAAAAAGATCAAAGGAAAAATGCACAAAATAGCGATAATTGTTATTATTTCATGGTTTCATTATAAATCAAGCTGTTGGTTTTCTTGTTTGAATTGTTTCACATTTTGCCATGTTTCTAACTTTTAAAGTTAACTGTAAGGTATATGTTTGGCTCATTGTTGAAGGCCATAGTGACCATTTGTTGCTTACATATCATTTGGTCTCTGGGAGATAGTTGTTTCAGTGGCAATCATACCACATGATGGTCCACATCCCATTCATTATACAATGTATATACGGGAACAATTTTAGAAAATTTACAGATAGTAAGATTTTCTAAGTAACTGAATAATTTTTTTATTTCCTTTATTTATCTTGATACCTCCCTTTAGATTATATCACAGTTATAGTTCAAGAAAAATTAAAGTTTACTACGTCTCAAGATCTGCATAATTAAAATATAATACTTCTTTGCATAACATTCTAGGGTATTTACATGTTCTTGGCTAAATGACTCATTAATTTATGTATTGGTTCTTACCATATTAGTCAGCTCCAATGGCCATTCTCAGCCTCAATCCTTACAGACAAGCTGATGCTAATCTGAAATATAAAGTGTTAAGTCTTACCAGAATGGTTTCAAAAGATCACTGTTACCATATGAAATTATAAAGAAATAGGTTATATATGTGTAATAGAGGCTGAGAACATATATTAACTAGATAGCAATCCAACAAACTAAATAATTAGGTTCGATATTCAAAATTACGATATGTTTGTACTGATAAAAAAAAAAATGCGTAAACTAGAAACCAAACTCTTAGAAACTTTCAAGCCTGAACCACATAAAATTTAAAAAGAATATTTATAAAACATTTATTTTATTCGAAACTGTATACTGGCACCTACCTATATACTAGCTGTATTAGACCTCCAAGTCTTATTCCCACACCATGAAAAAATCTCACAAAAAAAACCTGAAATATATGAAAATTTACAATTTATATACTTTATATTTCAATTTCCCTGACATTTACCAAACATTATTCCAATTTCTTACTATAACATAAATAACTGTAAAATCAATATAAAAGATTAAAATCAAAAACAGTAAGTCTTAAGTTTATTGATTGAATTTTCAACTCCACAAAAATAATAATTTAAATATATTCCATTGTTTATAAAGGTAAATTATGAGTTATCACCCATTGAATGGCAAAAATAACATTTTACATTAGCAACATCAACTCTATCATATGCCCTTAATATACAATTTTTATCAAATTACTGATTGTATAGAAAATGTTTGGCTTAATTAAACTTGCCTTCTTATTTTCTTGGTGAAGCCTCAGACTTGGTTGAAGATTTATGTAACCATCTTCCTTGGAGCTGCTGCCATGGCTACTTTTCATGCTTTTCAACATAATTCTTTGTGATAACCAGTTCACTGAATCCATTTTAATATTCCAATGTCCTTTCCGTTGTATATAATCCAATATACAATTGTCCAAAGAATGTTCCAAAGCATCTCACAATATTTTCTTTTTACATTCATGGCAGCATGGAAGTAATTCTCAATATAAAAAATAATTGTTTGAACTCATACATAAAACAGTAAAAATATCAGATGTGCTTTTATACATGTAACTTGAATTTTGAAAATTGACCAAATGTTTTTTTTTAAATACCCACAATTTCTCTTTCCATTTTTATTTAGAACTATGTTTACATTTTTTTTATTTACATAGCTCAAATTATTGCTCTTATATTAGTTAGCAGACATCTGATATGTAAATACCTAAAAAAAGAGGTTATAAAAAAAGAACAGAATATTTATGGGCTAACACCTATAAATCACAAACATTTTTTTAATATTTTGGAGCATAGTTTAATAAAATTTCCCTTGTTTTAAGTTTCTCTTCACACACATCATAAGTATGAAAATAATTCTACAAAAATTGATCATAGCCTGAAGTAGCTCAGTTGTGCAAGTTCATATTTTTCATCAACAAAGGAGAATGGTCTTTACTGAAATTTAAATATATGGAAATATAAAAGGTCAAACATTTGTGATGACGATTAACCTTAATCAATTTGCATGCTCATCATGTGAGTTCTAAACAAAAATTGTTACATTCTTACAAAGGTTTAAATAAAAATCTCCTAATTCAAGAATAGAAAAAATTATAACTGCAGGAGTTGATTTCACAAACGAGTACTGTCTGTAAATTTTAATAAAATTTCACAAATTTCGGGAAAATGGGGGGAAATTTCTCAACCAGTTTCATACTAGGAATAACACAACTTCAACGTGAGTGCAATCTTCCTTTGAAGTTTCAATGGTAAAAGAAACGCTGATAATATAAAATACAAATATAATACAAAATAGTGATATGTTGTAAGAAATCTTTACATTTAGGATAAAATTTAGGATGAAATATTGTAAACTCAAAAAATCCTGTTTCTTTAAATTAAAAAATAATTGTCCAAATTCAAATTCCATGTAATAAAATCATTAAACTAGAATAGTTGAAGGAAATAGTTTCAAAATTTACAATTCAAAAGTAACATTTTTGTTCCCAAATTAAGTTTGATACATGAACCATATTAATCGGTGATGTCAAAATTTGTTTTTCATAAGAATGCTTTCAAAAAAATTAAAAGAAGAGAAATCACTGATATCTTGACATTAATAGAGATGGACTGACACAAGGTAAACTTTGGGAATGACTGGTTCCTTAAATGGAGGATAACAGTCAGAACTAGCTCCTGTCAATACACAAGACAGGAAACACCTCTTTTCTGCCATTTGGAAACAAATCCCATGTAATAAAGTAAATAGTTTTTTCCATCTTCAAATGATAAAAAAGTAATTATTCTCCCCCAGGGGTGGTTCCAGCCATTTTCAAAGAGATGGGGCTCCCACCCAGGATAAAAGGCAGGGTTCAAACTAGGTTCTGTTCTCATTTAATTGCAACCAAAAAATTTGTACAGGTTCTGCAGATCCCAGTGTCTCGCTTACTTTTGCTGTTAATCCCAGGCTCAACAAAAATGAGGGGGGGGGGGGGGGGGGGAATATCAATAAAAATATTCCTCTCAGACTATCATTTGATTGTAAGAAGCTTCTGTCCAAGTTTGGTAAAAATCCAGAATAGTTTATGAATCTAATAATTGTTTTAAAAACTTCAGAATATAAGGTTAACTACATTTTGTAAGTCCATTAATAAGCAAAATACGGAAAAACAGGAAATAAGTTTTAACTATTTTTTGTCTAGATACTAGCTTTTGATCATAAACAAGCTTCTGTCTAAGTTTGTTACAAATCCAGAATATTTGAAGAAAGTTATTAAAATTTTAAAAACTTTAGTGAATGTATTGTATCCTGGCATTTATAAGTAGAATATGGAAAAATTAATATATTTCATTTACAAAATTTACTTCTGGGTACTATCTTATGATCATATACAAGCTTCGGTGGAAGTTTTAGAAATCCAGAATAGTTTTAGAAAGTTATAAAAATTTCAAAAAACTTAAACTAAAGAGTGAATTTTTGTGATCGCCAATGATGACGCTGCTGACAGAATGTAGGATGGCTAAGTCTCATGTTTTTTTCAATTAAAGTTGAAGGCTCGACAAAAAGTATTAATGGTTTAAAAAGAATGTTAAATAAAATTTGTTGAATAGTGTTTAATCAAATTTTGCAGAGGTACATGCTTCCAATTGGCTTCCCTCAGAGTTACATGCCTCTAATTGGGACCGCGCTGCCAGGGGTACTGCTTCTAATTAGCTTTAGCAGACAGAGGTATATATGTACTGCTTCAAATCAGCTTCGCAACAAGACAGAGGGTATGTGCTCCCAATTAGCTTCACTATGAGGTACATGCTTCCAATTGGCTTCGCTCAGACAAACGTACTGCTTCCAGTGTCGAAATGGTACGGTATGCAAGTCTGTACTATATCCAGCCTAGTAAATGGTACATAATTGCAAGTCAAATGTCGTCCAAATATACAAAAACATATTTTATTTAACATTCTTGATCTAGTTTTTTTTCGCATCTACCTTCACTCTCCTATTTATAATTTATCCTGATGGTGACATTGTGAAATGCAAATTATCATTACAGGATTCTGCAGTTTCCTATAGTTTCAATCCTGATGAAGGTGCCATAGGATCCAAAATATGGCTATCTTATCAAACTCACTTTAGCAATCCCTTAATTTTTTTTATTATCTTTTGATTAAAAGAAGCATGTCCTAGTTCTGTCAAAGTTTGGTAAAAATCCAGAATAGTTTATGAATTTAATAAATATTTTAAAAACTTTAACAGCAGACTGAATGTTATGTTAACTTGGAGAAAAACTAAGTCAGTTATAAGTGAAAAATACAGAAAAATGGAATTTTATTTTTACAAAATTTACTTCTGGGTACATGTACTATCTTATCATCATAAACAAGCTTTGGTCCAAGCTTGGTACAAATCCAGGAGAGTTTAAGAAAGTTATCAAAGTTTTTAAAACTTTAACCACAGAGTGAATGTAATATTTCCCAGGAGAAAAACTAAGTCCAGTTACAAGTAAAATACGAAGAAATGGAATTTTATTTTTACAATATTTACTTCTGAATACTATCTTATGATCATTTACAAACTTCTGTCCAAGTTTGTTATAAATCCAGGATAGTTTAAGAAAGCTATTAAAATTTTAAAAACATTAACCACAGAGTGAATATTTGTGGACGATGCCAATGACAGAATGTAGGATCACTATGTGTCACTTTTTCAACTTAAGTCAAAGGCTCGACAAAAGGAGGATCCAACCTCTCCAGAACTCCCACCCTCTGAATCTACCACTGCCCCTAAAGTATGGTACATGATCTAATTTGAACCTGCTTAGTTATAAAAAAGAAGATGAGGTATAATTGCCAATGAGACAACTATCCACTATCCACTAAAGACCAAAATGACACAAACATTAACAATTATAATATGTTTAAAGTGAATAGTGTATGCAATTTTTAAAAGAAATATAAGGGGAATTTCAAAAAGAAATGTCAAAATCTTGTCATGATGAGTAATTGTTAAATGTGACGAAAAAGTTAAAATTAAAAATAGTTGTTAATTATGTACTGATAATTATAAACCAAATAGTTATACCAAACATTTTTAAGAATTACACTGATTTTAGAAAAATATGATGCCGAATGGACAAATGTCATTTTTAGAAATTTCTTAATTAAATTAAATTTGAAACAAGTTATCTCCCTTGCTTAAAAGTAAAAGTTTTCAGCTGTGTAAAGACAAAGCAAATAAACAAACAACTATTTCGCTTAAATACAACATTCGAGGCTAATTGATGAAACTTGATTACAAATATTTTTCAAGCAAAATGTGAATACTGTGGATTCCTTATTATTGACAGTTTTTTTTATTATTATTATTCATGTGAATGACAAATTTTAGGTTTTCACAAAATTATTTTTTGGGGGGATTTGTATGGAGAATTTGTAAAATGTCTGAATGAAAGCATATTATTGGGGGTTAGAGTTAAAAATGAACCCAAGAATGATATATTTGAAGCAAAATAATTAGATACTTCTGTTTAATACTAGGGATTTTTATCTAAATAACTCTGGGAAATGATGATAGTTTCAGATAAATAAGAATGAAGGTTTAAGGGGGGTATTTGAAATGATTTAAATACTTGTTCTTCCCACTTGGTCAAAGCATTAAGTGAATTTAATTTAAAAGGTATATTATAATTTTGAAATGTTACTTTTACTTCACCATTATCTTGTTAGCAATCAGTGCTTTTAAGAAACAGATACCCTGAAATAATTTTGATGACGCTTAAGTATATAACATTTTGGGTAATTTTTCACAATAAGGTATTTGAATTCAATCTAAGATACAAATATATTTTTAATATTTTGGTTTCCAATACATCATAATATGTCAAATATAATTTAGAATTTGATTAAAGACCTTTGTTTTTGACATTGTTTCGAAAATTATAAAACTTTTTTACAGATTTAAGCTCAAAATTATATTTTTTTTAATACTTAAATTACCAAACAAATATCAAATATTTTCATTTCAGAATAACATATGAAGATTCCCTCAAAAGCAGAACACCATATCCTGAACACTTGAAAACCATGACACCATTCAAAGAACCAATGAAAAAACAAAAGAAACAACCAGACCCTAGCAACTGCAAGCTACTCCAAAGAGAAACTATGTTAGTAATAGATAAGAAACGCAGCGCTCTGAGCTCAATGTATTTCTGAAATGGTCATTTGATATTTGCTTAGTCTTCAAAAAAAAAAATCAAGATGAACATTAATGTTCAGCTATGAAACTTTAAATGCAGATGACAAACTTTAATTTAGTTTCAAGTGCAAATGTACTGTTATTCTCCAATTTGACAATCAAGATGTATTGAAAACAGTAAAATATTTAGGGAAGTTGTTAAATTACAAAACTGAAATTTCAGTTTTATCATTTAAACGAGTGTATCACCAAAAACTGCATGAATTGTTTTGAAAATTTCAACCACCCAAAAGCACTAACAATGCAAACAAGACAATGTTTAAAAATGTTTTATAAATATCTGTTGATCATTTGATCCAAGGACCTTAAACTGTTTTACAACCTAATAAACCTCATCCTAAGTTATTTCAACTATCACCCTTTCTGCATTGATCAATTTGATAAAGAAATTAAATAAATGGGCGTTCCACTCTGGGTTAATCTCCAACCTCTTTATTAGCTTCAAATGTTGTTGCATATATAAGTATGGAGATTTGTCACATTGGCACTCATACCACATCTTCCTATATATATCAATTTAACTATTGAAATTGATGGGCAAACTATTTTGCTGCATTTCAGAAGAAAATCTTGTTCAATGGTTAAATAGTGTTGTAATCAAATTAAATCAATCTTCTTCCACGATTTTATCATTTAATATCCAGTTTTTAATGTATATTATAATTTGTATGCCTGAATCTTTTTTTGAGTTTTTTTCGGTCAAATTTCTAACTTGGTTGTTCACATGAAATGCTTAATAAAAATCTCTGTCATTTATGTATTCAACCTGAATATGTTCTCAAAAAAAAAACTTTTTGGTAATTTTTAAATATGAAATGAAAATTATTCCAGAATCCACCGACAAGAATCAAATAAGTACCACTTGTATTTATATCGGCATATTTATCTCAATATTTTTAAAATATGAGAAGGTGTCCATGGCTTTAATTAATTAAATTATTATTTGGCTACAGTAATAAATTATTGGATGAAAACTTTTACAACAAACAAAAATTGCTCGACATAATCTTCCAGAATCGTTGATGGTGAATGTTTGGGATAATCATAAATATTTTTTTTTATTACAATATCAACTAATTTCAGAAATTCAAAATCTTATTCAATTAATCTGAACCAAACCATATTTTCCCCAATTACTAAATACTTTGCAGACATATCTCAATTTTCAAGCAGTTTTTTACCACTTCCCAAGGGTAAAATATACATGAATTTGATCTTGGCATAGTGTACCTGAATTTTACTTCACAAATTTAGAGCAAAATTGCATCATTTGTTGAAATACCATATCGTATTGATACCCTTATTTTATACAACTTGCCTCCCCTTCTAATTTAGTGAATTTTTATTTCGCTACTCAGTGGCAGAATCCAGAACTTTTCATGAGGGGGCCCCCTCTAGTCATACTACAGTGATTCCTTATATAATCAACCAAAAGGAGTATGTTCGATAAGGTCCTAAAATGGCCCCCTTTTTAGCGTAAATTTCAAATTCAGATTAATCGACCAATATCAAGATAAAGTACAGCTAATCCATTGACTAGCTAGGATATACACCATTTTGTTGGAAATTTTACGTTTCTGCGTTTCCTTATGACGTCACAAGTTGAACTCATATTGATTTTCACCAAAAAATCAATGAAAATGGGTAAATTTCCATAGATTATTGGACAGGAAATATAGAGCGCATACGTCGACAACAAAGATCTTTTAAAATAATGTTTGTGAAGACATTTCCCACGTCTTATTTGAATCTTAAGCTTGTCGACGCCTGCGCTCTATGTTTCCTGGTCCTTCATTTGGTTGCAATCTGGCTTATTTTGACAAATTTCACCAAAATCCCTTATTTTGACCTTTTTGGGATGTAAAAATTAACGTGTTAGAAGTAAACTTTGACAAAAACAGTTCTGTGTAACTTTCTAACATGTCTTTAAGGCAACTTGAAACAGTTATTGTCTTGTTACTATGAACTTTATAATTGGGGCCAAATATGGCTCTTACCGAACTTACTCCTTTACCCACAAAAGGGGGGGCAAGGCTCCCTGGATCCACCTATGCTACTGTCATTCAAGATATCAGTGTTTTCATGTAAACCTGAATCAAAATTTGTCATTTTACCTTATATTTTCTGTAAAAAACAATACATTATTATATTCTGGAACAGTTCAATTGTAAAAACTCTTCGAAGCATATCTGAATTTTCTAAAAAAAAAATATAGAAATTTTTTATTTGTAATCTTTTATTTAACACATTTATTAATTTGGTTATGCATGAAAAAGGTTTGAACATTTATTTTCATATTCGTTGATTAAAGTAAATTAACATTTCCAATAAAAAAAAAATTATTCAAGAAATTATTTACTAATTATTTTTGATAGTCCAATGGAATTTTCAAAAAATTTCAATATGTAAAACATTTTGAAGAAAGAGATGAAAAACACATAAATATTTCATGTTGCATTTTGACAATTTTTGATAGAATAAATGCAGCACAGAATGAAAAAAAAAACCATTTTACTTACACAAGTAGTAGATAAGTTAACATATCAAATACTTGCTAACATTCTGAGATCACCCTTTTTTTTGTTTTGGTTGGTGCTTGGTGTCAGATCATTCCTGGTCTTTGGTAAGGTTGTTGTGCCTGAAAGCATCCCTGATCTTTGGAAAGGTTGGTGCATGGTGTCTGAGATCATCCCTGGCTATTTAGTTTAGTTGGTTGCATGGTGCCTGAAAACCTCTTAGGTCTTTGGTTGGGCTGGTGCTTTTTGCCCTAATTCATGTCTGTTCTTTGTTTTGGTTGGTGCTCAGTGCTGGAGATCATTCCTGGTCTTTGGTTGAATTGGTGCTTGAGAATCTCTCAGGTCTTTGAATGGGTTGTTGCTGTATAATATTTTGTTGTCAGTGTAGACAATTTTCCATCACTTTTTTTGGTTATGTGTTGTCTTTTTTCACCACATGGTTTGAGATTGTACCTCTTGTTGATCAAAATATCTGACTGTTTTGTTTGAATTTTGAGGATAGTAGTAAAAATACTATTAGAGATATGCTATTCCCAGATGTTCCAGGACATGGATACCTTCATGATTACACTGTGCTGCTTCCTTGAAAAAAGGTGAAAACAAGATGTCTCATGTTAAATTTTGTGAGGTAGGATATTTCTCGTGTTCCAGGGTGTTCTCAAATTACACCAGTTAATACTTCTGATTGATTTGTTCTGTGGTTTTACCTCATTGACAAAAATAATAAATACTGCATACCTATACATCTTCGTAAGAACTCTGAAATAGATATGAAGAAGAAAGATTAGTTATTTGCACTTCCATAAAAGAAATCTACATGCCACTCTTCTTCTGTCACAACATAGCCAAACTCTAGGGTGTATGACTGAGGTTGCATCTACAACAAAAAACAAATTTGTAAATTATTAGTGTTTGAGAATGTTGGTGTCACTTTCATCAAATGAGTCCATGACTGAAACATCCTCTCGGCTGAATCTGCAAAAACAAATCTGTAGTGTCGTGGAGAACGTTGTTGTCACTTTCATCAAACGGGCCCTTTAACAAGCTCATGGTAGAGTGATCTTGTTACTATTGTATAGTGCTGCGGAAACTCTGCGCTACCCTCCCTGGCCTAGTACAACGGAGTCTATCCAACGTCTATGACTGTAACATCCCACTGCTGCAATCTGCGAAAAACAAAATAATAGAATTAATAATCTGTTGTTGAACTCTGAAATGAAATAAAAATACATATACAACATTACACATATAAGAAAAAAATCAATTAAACTTTATTTTATTTTCTTTGAGGTAAATTTCAAAAATTAAATACATATTTTTTTAATTTAACTTTGGTATCTTCCTTTTTTTTATGTAGCTCTTGTTGACCATTATACCAGACTGTTTTAACTATTAGAGGTATTGTATTTCTAGAAGTTCAAGGACATGCATACATTCTTGACTACACTGTGTGCTGCTTCAATGAAAAAAGGTGAAAATAAGATGTCGTGTTTAATTTTTATGAGGTAGGATATTTTTTGTGTTCCAGAGTGTTCTCTCTCAAATTACACTAGTCAAACTTATTACTTCTGATCGATGTACTGTTCTTTGGGTTTTAACTCATTGACAAAAATACACCAAAAGACAAAAAATAATAAATATTTTATACCTAAGCATCTTTGTAAGAACTCTGAAATGGATATAAGAAGAAAGATTAGTAATTTGTCACTTCCATAAAAATGGACATACAGAAGTCTATATTCCACTCTTCTTCTGTCACAACATAGCCAAACTCTAGGGTGTATGACTGAGGTTGCATCTACAACAAAAACAAATTTGTAAATTATTAGTGTTTGAGAATGTTGGTGCCACTTCCATCAAATGAGTCCGTGACTGAAACATCCTCTCGGCTGCATCTGCAAAAACAAATCTGTAGTGTTGTTGAGAACGTTGTTGTCACTTTCATCAAACGGGCCCTTTAACAAGCTCATGGTAGAGTGATCTTGTTACTATTGTATAGTGCTGCGGAAACTCTGCGCTACCCTCCCTGGCCTAGTACAACGGAGTCTATCCAATGTCTATGACTGTAACATCCCACTGCTGCAATCTGCAAAAATCAAAATTATAGAATTAATAATCTGTTGTTGAACTCTGAAATGAAATATAAATACATATACAACATTACACATATAAGAAAAAAATCAATTAACCTTTATTTTCTTTCCTTTGAAGTAAATTTCAAAATTAAATATTTCTTTTTTAATTTAACTTTTACTTTATTTTCCCACAAAATTTAGCTTTGTAAATGTAAAAATACACAAATTATTAGTCTGTTTCTTTTGTTACCTTTTCTGAAGTTGGACACAGACTTCTTTTTAATGAGTTTTACGGTGCAAATTGCTGTGTTTGTTTTTTCTACATTGGCTCATAGAGGTATAAGTGTGGGTTGAGATCTCTCAAAACATGTTTAACCCACTGCATTTTTGCACCTGTCCCTTGTTAGAAGCCTCTGGACCTTGTTAGTCTTGTAGGTTTTTTAATTTCAGTTTATTTTAATAGATGTTTGAGTTTAGTATAACATCCACTTTCACTGACCTAGTGAACATTTTTGTGTAGGGGTCAGCTGAAGCCTGCCTCCAGATGCTGGATTTTCTTGCTGAGTTGAAGAGTCATTAGTTGATTCGGCTGTTTTTTGCTCTTTGGTTGGGTTGTTGTCTCAGACATAATTCTTTTGTATAAGATTTGTACTTTGCAAATAATTGCACTCAAGTGAGTAAAAAATTGAAGCAAAAACATTTGAGTTTTACCACTGAAATAATATTTTTTGTTGGCAAAACCGTTTTATTTTGACATTCTGTTCTTTTTATTATCTGACCAAGCTGAGCAACCATCTACTACAATGGTTCTTATTAAATGTTGTATGCATACAGACCAAAATGAGGTTGAATTGTGGTTTTGGAAAAAATATGAAATCAGCAATGCTTTTCAGATCATTTTTACCAATTTAACTATAAAAATGACTGTTAATAATTACAAGTCATTTCTTCATTATTCCACTTTTATTAATATTTATAAAAAAAACAAAGTGCTGTTATTGTTTATCTAAATCATTGCAAATGCCTCTTTAAGTGATAAATTATCTAAATGTATTTTTTTTTAAGCAGAAGGTGGCTAAAATACACAAGATAATGATAATTAAGTAATTTTTATAACAATTTGAAGCTCCTACCTAAGCTTAGGAATTTGATGGTTTCTTTAATGTTTTTTGAGTGAAAGTGACAAGCTCCAGGGGAGGATCCAGCCATTTTAAAAAGGGGGGTTCCCAACCCAGAGTAAAGGGGGGAGGGGTGGGGGAGTCAAACTATATGCTCCCATTCAAATGCATTGATAGGCCCCAAAAAAGGGGGGTTCCCAACCCAGATTAAAAGGGGGGGTCCAACTATATGCTCCCATTCAAATGCATTGATGGGCCAAAAAAAAGGGGGATTCCAAATTCCAGACCCCCCCCCCCCCCCCCTGGATTCACCACTGAGCTCATTGTGTAAAAGGCATATTCTATTGTGCAAACCATAAGCCTTGCTATCAACAATAAATTTGGTGAAAACTTTATCAAAAATGAAAGTCAAATCTTCTTATCACTAAAAAAAGGTTATATTGCCTTTTGTTCAAACTCATTTACACTCTGAAGAAACTAAAAAAAAATCAGTCAAAGTCAATCAAATGTTTAGCATTGACAATGCATATAACATTTCAATGGAACTAACGTACATAAGGTTCTTTGTGACTCAAAAGGTGAAAGCCCATAAAACTACTAACAATGACGAAATGCTTTCCATGTCTCCAACAAAGTTGTCACTAGTACCATTCAACTTCAATCAACATTGTGTTTGTCTTAGTCAAAGTCAAAGTGCAGTGCTAGTGAAATTGTCTCAACAGAGTAGAAATGAGTAAAAAATGTTTTTGAAGATACTTGAACATTTATAAAATTATATTTATTTCAAGATGTAGGACACACGTTTGGACATTTTAGTGTGCTGATTAGGGTCTCCATGCTGTGGTATTTTGTTAGAAGAATGGCATCCTACATCTTAGTCTTGGAATTTATTTTGAAAAATGAAGAAAAAAATCTTTTGTTGATTGTAAGCATGGCAAAAGGCAAAACAATTTCTGTATTTCTTTTATCTTAGTTATCAATTATATATGTGAGGGGGATAGGACCTATATTGGGACTCAGGAATCTGGTATTTTAAAGCACAGGATTTAGGGATTGACCCCTTCAGGATAAAGTTTTTTTTTTTTTAATTTCTTGATGTCAGGATCTAAATTTATTTAAATTTCGGGAGCTCAGGATTTTGTGTTTTTAAGCCCGGGATTTCGGGATCAGGACCCCTCTTTAAGTTTTCAGAATTATTCCATATGGTCAGAGTTATCTCCCATTGATCAAACAACTCCATATTTACTTACATTGTTAAATTTTGAAAAATGACCAGAGCAACTGAATTAATTCTAAAGACCATTCAGGTAGTGGCCATTTTCCTTAATGATAAGAGACATTTTTCTCTTGTTGGGGAGTCAAGATTTCCATTATTTTTTTAAACCATAAATTGGCTTATTTAAAATTTGAAACCCCTCAATTTGAAAAGTTTTCTGTATGAAATTTTGTCGTTAAATGGTTAGGCATTGCACAAAACAGGCTCAAGCTTTATTTAAAAAAAAATTTCACCCTGCAACATGCTCATGTGCTTAGGTCAGATATTTGTGTGTATGTAAGTTATTTGTCAGTCTGTTCATTTTATTCACAAATATTTTAGACTTTGGATGATTTACAAGTTCACGTATTGTATAAACATCAGACTATAGTTGAAACCTGTAGATGGTTTTGGTTATTTATTTTCCTTTGGTCACTGTCTTGTTGGTGTATACCCTTGATCCCCCATTTTCCATAATGATGCTTAATATTTAACCAACAATAAGAATACTCACCTAGTATAATTTAAGATGAGGTTCTTACCATACTCTTTGGTAACCACAAATATACTTAATACATTGCTTACTCTTCAAGGTCATACGGTTCTTCTTTCTGCTCAGTTGTTTGGTCCCTACAAAATATCATTTTATTTTAATATATGAAAGGATTGAAACTCAAAACTGTATTGTTCATCCTTTTTTTAATAAAATGTTTATTCAGTCACATGTTTTCCTTGGTACATCTCCTTTAATCAATGCCATATTTCACCTCATTTCTAATATATTTATTTCAAGAAAGATAAAATTAAACACCACTATTATCCTATAAAACAAACCTCAAAATTTTAACCAATACATACCTGAGTAATCATTTCCAATGCTGTAAAGCTTCATCATAAACTGATTGATGAAATGCAGCTGGGTGATTTTCTAATCATTGTAATGTTGACTATAGTCTGATTCTCTAATCATTGTAATGTTGACTCTAGTCTGATTTTCTAATCATTGTAATGTTCACTGTAGTCCGATTCTCTAATCATTGTTATGTTGACTATACAGTCTAGGTGTCTGTAAGTCTTCACATTTCTCTGGTTCAACAATTCATCAAAATAAGACTGTTGCATTTTGTGGATAATAGTCTTGTAAATTCTCTGAAAAACCAAATGTAATTAACTTTTATATAAAAAATGTATTCAGAAGGTATTGCCAACAAATTCAGTTGGTACACTGTCAGTCTCCTAGACATATACATGAATGTGTCCCCTATTCCTGTTGTTGTAGGTAGATACTATTTGGAAGCAATACCTGGTCAAGTTACATGGATCTTTTAACTTGAAATGCATGATATATTTGCCACAGGGGGTTATGCACCCACAATCAATCATGAATTTTACCATGGTTACAGAACTTATAGTTACAGTTCGATGATGTTTATACAAGAGTAAAAGCTTGAAAACATAACAACTCTAATAAATCAATAAACTTAAAGAAATGGGGTAAAGTCATCATATTGTAATTTCACATGCAACATGAAAAATTAGTGAAATCATTCAATTCTCCAAAAGTAATTTTCTGGAACTTTTAAAATCTAAAATCCAACACAGATCACATTGAATCAATTAATTGCCTTAAAATTCTTTCAAACATATTTCATGTCCCCTAATATTCTAATGAAACAAGAATGTGTCCATAGTACACGGATGCCCCACTCACACTATAATTTTCCATGTTCAGTGGACAGTGTAATTGGGGTCAAAACTTTAATTTGAAATTAAAATTAATAAGATCATATCATAGGGAACATGTGTACTAAGTTTCAAGTAGATGTGACTTTAACTTCATCAAAAACTACCTTGACCAAAAACTTTAACCTGAACTTTGCACTTAGGAGATAACTGTATTGTATTTTAAGCTCCGACGGCATCAATTGGGGATTTGATGGTTGCAAATTAAGTTTACTGGCGACGCGTTAGCGGAGACAGTAAACGGGTATTTGCGACCATCAAATCCCAAATTGATGCCGTCGGAACTTAAAATACAATATTGTTATCTCCATTCTAATGAAACTGACAGAAAACAACGTTAAAACATGTATTTAAAATCTGTCTTATGCCGTCTGCGCTTGCGGGTACGTCCCATAGCATCGATTGTCAATTGATGCCATGTAAGAAAGTGACGTTATCCAATCAAAATGAACGTTACAAACGTCGTTGCATTAGAATTTCATTTTCTATGTTCAGTGGACCATGAAATTGGGATCAAAACTATAATTTGGCATTAAAATTAGAAAGATCATATCATAGGGAACATGTGTACTAAGTTTTAAGTAGATGTGACTCAGTTTAACTTCATCAAAAACTACCTTGACCAAAAACTTTAACCTGAACTTTGCACTTTCATTTTCTATGTTCAGTGGACCATCGTAGGTGGGGCATAAAAATACCTAGGTCTTTGTCCAAGTAAAAATCAATTTAAACTGATTTGGCTTCTAATTCTAACCTATTGATCACATGACCATATATCGGTTCAAATTCTAACCTTTTGATCACATGACCATATAGGTGTTACACAACAATCTACTCATTTCACACTTTAGTAACTGGCTGTGCAGAAAAATATCTACTGACAAAGGACATACTGCAAATAAATTATGTAACTGAACTTTACTCAGATCAATAACAAAAACGTGAAAAAAGTGTTAAAACAATTGAGATTAAACCATGTACATAATATTTATTACCACCAAAACGGCTGTAAGTAAATCGAGGATCAAGGACAATATAATGGAGAATCAAGTCTTCTACTTTTTGAATTATGGCTTTATCATCTTTATAAAATACAAATAGACTGCATCTACTATAAACTTGAAAACTGTAAACTTGAAATATAATTCCATGTATCAGTAAAATACGAAAAAGTAAAATAAATATTTTCAAATCTTTGCTATCGATAGTTGAGGAAAAATATGCCATCTGCATTTTCAGTTGGTGCAACCTTTTCAAACATCACGATACTTGCTACAGCATCGACTCAGGCACTTGTTTTGTAGTAACCAGTGCATGCTCTAGTTTAATTTTTTTTATTTATTCCGATGTCAATGAACACGATTGATTGTTGGTTACTTGGTGTCCAGTCGGGCAAATATTTCATGCATATTCAGGACGATCAATGAATACGAGCCAACTTATTAAATTTCATCAGATAGTCTTCTATATCATATCTTAATTTTTCGAAAAAGATTTCAAAAGTCGTGTTTTAATCCATATTTTTAATAATGAAATTAATCTGGGAAAATACCAAGGGGTTAATATCTACCTTGAGTATGTGTGGTTTCACGAACAGTTCAAATCAAATCTTTTGCTTCTGTAAACTGCATGTGTCCATCTTGTTCGTTTGAAGACAAAGTGCTATTTGAAACACTTCGGCGGGAAGTTTTCCACTGGTCAACAATGAAGGGTCTAAAAACTCCAAACCAATGAAAACTCACAAAATAAGACACACCCTCGGTATTAAAACTGCTCACAAAATTTATTTGACAACAGCTAGCCTTTTTTAACAATAAAATTTAGATCTCAAATCGAGCATAAAAAGGTGTGATAATACATTTGATATAAAAATGACTTGTAAAGATCTTTTTTATCCTAAAGACTCATGAAATTAAGAGACCGTGGCATTTTATACATAAACAGTTACAAATAATAAATAAGAAACAACACGAACTCCATTAAAAAGTTACAATTAAATATGTATCATAATCTAGTTGTTCTTTATCACTTAGATCACATTTTTTTCCAGATCCATCAATAGAACAAACACTACCAGCTTCAATTGGCAACTTGTGACTTCCACATCTAAATTTATTAATAGTATAACATGATCATTTCAGGTGGGGAAACAGAGAGATATTTCTCAAAACCAAATTCAGTCTTACAATTCTATAATTAATACACTTAGGTGAGTTAAATGTTTGTGCTTTCCAATTTTCAATAAATTTTTCATGAAGAAACTGTTTAACTTGTCTTGACAGAATAACATTTCTTTCCATAGTTTGGTTATTCCTACAATGATTATAACCACATTCAAGTAAAATTTCGTTGATACATGGTAACCATTTAGAGTGATACACATCATCTTCGTCAAGTCTATATAACATATCATATCGTGCGTGATATTTTCTTTTTTTTTACCATTTAAAATAAGTTGCAAAAAGACAACCATTCTGGCTTTAATACAAATAGGCATAGGTTCTCTACCAAGCTCTCCATAAACAATACAATTTGGAGTACATTTTTTAATCTTCAAAATATACTTGCAAAATTCTATTGCAAAGATTAAATAATTTCATTGTTTTCGTAACCCCACACTTGAGCACCATACAACAATATAGGTGCAACCATTACATCAAATATTTGTAACAAAATATCAACTGGTAAACAAAGCCTTCTCGCTTTACACAATGCATAGAGCATGGCCTTCCTAGCCTGTTAGACTAGCCGAGCTTTATTTTTTGAAAGTGTACCTTTTCTTAAAAAAGACTGTTCCCAGATATTGAAAATCTTCTATAACAACTATTTATTCATTATTATATAAAAACTGAGTATTCTCACACTGCCTATTTTTGAAAGTAGAATAACATTGGTCTTAGTTACATTGACTTTAAGTTTCCAGGTCTCACAATATAAAAACATCACATTTAGACTTTAGTGCAGATTGCAATTCAGCTGCCAGATTCTGCAAACATAACAGTATCATCAGCATATATACTAGTCAACAAAAGAAACGATACACGACTTTAGAATAAAATTTATCAAAGAGTATTAAAATTTTAACAAAATGAGTTACACTATTTCCAAAGGCTTTCATTTGCAATGTATGCAATTGTGATAATGAAAATCAAAACCTTTCGGAGAGTACCTTAATTCCATGTAAACGATCATAGGGTGCAAATTATTTTTGTGGAAAGTTTGACACAAAATTGTCACACAATTTTCTAAGTACCAAATAGAATTATCAAATTCGTTTAAAAAATATTCATAACGCTAATCAAGTTAATATGTTCATGTTGTAACTAATTATATATAATGGGTTGAATTGAAAAAAAATGGGTAAAAAATGTGTTTATGAAATCTCAAAAATGCAAAAAAATAAATTGTTTTCGTCTCAAATCAATGTTTTAGATATGAAAACAACACACTGTAACTTTAGAACCTTTCGGATTAGTTTTAAGATTGTTAACGTTCTTTTTAATTTCACTTTACACATACAGTCAAACCGGTTACAGTCAATGGTAAATCAATTGATAATGTTTACCTTTTAACGATTTCTTGTTGGGCAGAACTTTGCTTTACAAATAAACAAAGAAACTGTACGATTTTTAAAAAAGAATTAATGTCAAACATTGTCTTTATTGTCATTGAAAGGTTGACATCATTAGTTAGAACTTCTGTTTTTAAAATTGTTGTTTTATGTAAATTTTGTGTTGTTAGATATTCAGAGGGGTAATAGATGTACAGAGTGGTGATAGATTTACAGGTTGGTTGATAATAGACAAAGTTGTGATAGCTTTTCAGATCAGAGGTAGATATACAGAGTGTTGGTATTCAGAGGGGTCATAGATATTCAGAGGGGTGATAGATATACACATTGGTGATAGACATACAGAGTGGTGATAGGTGTACAGAGTGGTGATAAATATACAGGGTGGTTGATAATTGACAAAGTTGTGATTGATATTCAGATCAGAGGTAGATATACAGAGTGTTGGTATTCAGAGGGGTGATAGATATTCAGAGGGTCGATAGATATACAGAGTAGTGATATGTCTACAGAGTGGTGATAGATATACAAAGTGATGATAGATATACTGAGTGGTGATATATATATACAGAGTGGTGATAGATATTCAGAGGAGTGATAGATATTCAGAGGGGTGATAGTTTTCAGAGGGTTGATAGATATTCAGAGGGGGGATAGATATACACAGTCGTAATAGTCATACAGAGTGGTGATAGATATATAGAGTGGTGATATATGTACAGAGTGGTGATAGATATTCAGATTGGTGATAGATATACAGAGTGGTGATAGATATGCAAATAAGTGTTAGATATTCAGAGGGGTGATAGATACTCAGAGTGTCGATAGATATACAAAGTGGTGATAGATGTACAGAGTGGTAGTAGATATATACAGAGTGGTGATATATATATACAGAGTGGTAATAGATATACAGAGTGGTGTAAGATATTCAGAGGGGTGATAGATATATACATTGGTGATACACATATAGAGTGGTGATAGATATACAGAGTGGTGATAGATTTACAGATTGGTGATAGATATGACAGAGTGGTGTTAGATATTCAGAGGGTTAATAGATGTACAGAGTGTTGATAGATTTAAAGGGTGGTTGATAATAGACAAATTTGTAATAGCTATTCAGATCAGAGGTAGATTTACAGAGTGTTGGTATTCAGAGGGGTGATAGATATTCAGAGGGGTGATGAATATACACAGTGGTGATATGTGTACAGAGTGGTGATAGATATACAGGGTGGTTGATAATAGACAAAGTTGTGATTAATATTCAGATCAGAGGTAGATATACAGAGTGGTGGTTTTCCGAGGGGTGATATATATTTAGAGGGTCGATAGATATACACAGTGGACTGGTGATGGATGTACATAGTGGTGATAGATATTCAGATTGGTGATAGATATACAAAGTGGTGATAGATATACAGAGTGGTGATAGATATAACGAGTGGTGTTAAATATTCAGAGATTTGATAGATATACAGAGTGGTGATAGATATTCAGAGTGGTAATAGATATTCAGATTGGTGATAGATATTCAGAGTGGTAATAGATATTCAGATTGGTGATAGATATACAGAGTGGTGATAGATTTACAGGGTGGTTGATAATAGACAAAGTTGTAATAGCTATTCAGATCAGAGGTAGATATACAGAGTGTTGGTATTCAGAGGGGTGATAGATATACACAGTGGTGATATGTGTACAGAGTGGTTATAGATATACAGGGTGGTTGATAATAGACAAAGTTGTGATTAATATTCAGATCAGAGGTAGATATACAGAGTGGTGGTTTTCCGAGGGGTGATATATATTTAGAGGGTCGATAGATATACAGAGTGGTGATATGTGTACAGAGCGGTGATAGATATACAAAGTGATGATAGATGCACAGAGTGGTAATATATACACAGTGGTGATATGTGTACATAGTGGTGATAGATATACAGGGTGGTTGATAATAGACAAAGTTGTGATTAATATTCAGATCAGAGGTAGATATACAGAGTGGTGGTTTTCCGATGGGTGATAGATATTCAGAGGGGTGATAGTTATTCAGAGGGGTGATAGATACTCAGAGGTGTGATTGATATACACAGTGGACTGGTGATGGATGTACATAGTGGTGATAGATATTCAGATTGGTGATAGATATACAAAGTGGTGATAGATATAACGAGTGGTGTTAAATATTCAGAGATGTGATAGATATACAGAGTGGTGATAGATATTCAGAGTGGTAATAGATATTCAGATTGGTGATAGATCTATATACAGAGTGGTAATAGATATACAGAGTGGTGATAGGTGTACAGAGTGGTGATAGATATACAGAGTGGTTGATAATAGACAAACTTGTGATTATATTTAGATCAGAGGTAGATATACAGAGTGATGGTAGATATACAGAGTGGTAATAGGTGTACACATTGGTGATAGATATGCAGAGTGATTATAGATGTACAGATAGGTGATATATATACAGAGTGTGATAGATACTCAGAGGGGGGATAGATATACGCAGTGGTGATAGACATACAGAGTGGTGATAAATATACAGAGTGATGATAAATGCACAGAGTGTCGATAGATATTCAGACTTTTTGCCCTGTGACTTTCTACATTCGTTTTGAATACATTCAAACAGAGTCTCAGAGGATTATCAACTTCCTTAGTTTACTATTGTCATGTCAATTGACTGTCTGGAAAAAAAAAATAATTAAAACTTGTAGAATGAAATTTAAAAAAACATGTTATTTATTTACCTTAATAAAAAGAAACAAAGTGAAAGTGAGATTTTTTTCTTATAAGAATCTTGACTTTTAATTTTGTAACGAGTGCCTCAGTTTTAATAAATTATCTTGTCTTGTCGGTAAACGGACAGAAAGTCACAGGACATAAAGTCACAAATTTGATAGGACAAAAAGTCACAGGACATAAAGTCACAAATTTGATAGGACAAAAAGTCACAGATATTTTTTTGACAATTGTTCAAATATATTTTGAAATATTTTCTTTTTTTTATTACATTATATCCTTTTTAAGTTAAGAAAAAAGGTCATAAACCTTGATAAATGAAGATGTATTAAATTTTAATCATGCAAAGAATATTTATATTGGCAAAATGAAGCCATTTAGGCTCCGTGTCACTTTGACATTTTATTTTCATAACAATTACTTGATCGTTATTGATATTTATTGAGAAGATTTTTATTACAAAGTTGCTTGAAACATAAAACTTCAAGAAAAATGTGAAAAAAATATTTTCAAACTAAATGTGTTCTTGTTCAAAAGTAATCTCAAAACTGAATTGTGACTTTTTGTCCTGTGACTTTCTGTCATACGTTCGCCTTGTCTTACAAGTTTGATGAATTTATTTTGTCTTGCCAATTTTATGAAATTATTTATTTTTACTTATAAATCGACTAAATAATTGAATTGTCTCCTCCATTTTTCATGCTTAGGACCAGCATTTTACAACTTGGTAGAGTTATTTTAATTATGTACAAAATATGCTGAAACATCTGTGTTTGTTACAACACAGAGACAATACCAATATCATCAAGAGGTATGTGAAATTCAGATGGATTTTTGGTTGAACTGGATGAAGTTCCATTCTTTCTTTGTACACGGATTGACGAACACATTTTAGATTTCTTTTCTTTCTTTTCTATATGTTCTTCGTCAATTTTGAAGAGCTCTGAATTAATTATTATAGAAGGATATTTCCTGTGAGAAGGATCTAATTCAAGAAATAAAATTCATATCACTGGATTGTGATTTTGTGTCTTGTGTGTTAAAATATGCTAGTTTTTGAGTCAAGATTCTTTATTTCTTAAACACCATAAAGATACAATGGTACAAAGAAGTTCATCAAAAGTCATATATCATAACACAAACACACATGACAAGATGAGATGAAAATAACAAATAATATATAATAAACAGTATAGTAAAGAAGAGTGGTGATTAACCAGGAAGACTCGCTTGAAAAGTTATAATCCTGATAAATTTGCACAGCATTTTCAACTTATTTTTAATTTTTAACTGAAATAGTTTTTAAATTTTAGTATGTTACATCTGTGTAAGAAAAAAGTATCCAAATATTGTGCTTGAAAATTTGCCAAAGAACTACACTGCAAAGTGTAATGAAATTCATCACCAATCTCGTTACAATGACATACGTTACAATATCTAAGGTTTCGCTCAATCTTATTCCATCTACCAGTTTCGATGGGTAACTTATGGTTACCCGTACGAAATCTACAATATGTAATTCTATCTTTTATCATTTAAAATATTCAGATATTCCTCAAATTCAAAATTTTGTTAATACAATTTGTAGGCCAAACGTTTTGGCGAACAGTCAATATCAGCTCTCCATTTCTGTTGAAACTGATCAAATAACTTTTGTTTTAAACTAATACCACGGTGGGTATGGTTGTCCTGCGAGAGAACGTACTGTGCTGGTGATTTGGTCCTGACGGGTGCTGGTGGGTCCTGATTCTGTGCTGGTGGGTTTGTTTACATTGTATCAGAACGGCAATAAAACGACTGTTTTGTTGCTTAATTTTTCTCTGATGCGTCATAAGTACCATGCAAAGTATATTACAACAATATTATATTGCAAAAGTCGTGCAAATTCGTTAAACGGAATTGTCCTGACGCGGTGCTGGTGATAAGAAAAACGGTCCTGGTTCTGTGCTCCTATGTCCTGGTTCTGTGCCTTTATGTTTTAGTTAAAAGTGGCATATATTCAAGATCATTGATGCTGTACTGTTATTGACTAATTAACTGTTGCCTGCTTTCTTGAAATTGACATTGTTTTGAATCCGTGTACTGTTATTATGCAAGAAAAAATACCCCTATCTTTTTTTTTTTTTTTTTAAATTAACTCTAATCTTATTTATTGGCCTGTTAATGGAACCCTTCTTGCCCCCTTTTAAGATAAGAAAATGTGTTTACGATTTTCGGGATTACGATCATTTTGCAAGATCACCAAAATACGTTGTAATTTATACAATACTTATATAAAGTAGATGATGTGGTATGTTTGTTGTCAATGAACAAATTTCCATAAGACACCAAAGGAAGTATGTGTTAATAACCATACGTCATCGTAATACCTTCAACAAAAACCCATTAAATAAAAATGTAAAAGTTTTTGCATAAAAATGGAGAGCAAAAATATAGAACAAAGGACTTTCTGATCGTTTGAATCATATGTCTTTAGCAGCTTAAAACACATTTTTTGTGAACAATTGAGTGCTGACTATAAGAATGAAAATAGTATTGCGGGTTTGTTTGTTTGGGTTTTATTTGGGGGATGGGGATAAGTAAGAGCGAGGTTACAGTGAAAGTTTTAAGCTTGGAATAGTTTCCCATAAGATGAAAAAGTTTGTATTTTAAAAGAAAAATGTATCTTATAGCTGTTAAGAATCACTTGCTGTATCTGTAAGATTTTTTCAACATAACTTTTTTGTCTGAATGGTTATCAGTTTTTTCTTCTTCAAAAGTTCGATAGAACACTAAAAAAATCACTATTTTATGAAAGGGCAGTATTCAGGACAGTAACAATCAACGTAAACACGCCTGGAAAGTAAAATGCGTACTCGGCTGTCTGTTTTTAGACACCCTCCTAAAAACAAACCGGGGTGGGGGTTCAGAGATGCAAATAAAGTACTTAGATCAATATTTTATCTTTTCGGGTATGGTTTATGACCCCTTCTGTGGCATGTCAATTACGGAATGTCACGGCAAACTGCAAAAGTATCAAAACAGCTGCAGACAATGAATAATAGAGACATAATTTTGTATATATGCCAAGGGGAAACTTCTTGCAAAGCATTATTATTTATATAGATATAGGAAGATGTGGTGTGAGTGCCAATGAGACAACTCTCCATCCAAATAACAATTTAAAAAGTAAACCATTATAGGTTAAAGTACGGCCTTCAACACGGAGCCTTGGCTCACACCGAACAACAAGCTATAAAGGGCCCCAAAAATTACTAGTGTAACTAGTAGAAAAAGAGAATTTGATGAAAATAAAATCACTATTTTTGTAGAAAATTCACAGACCTTTGTACAGAGATTTTTGTTATGTTCAGCATGGGATCAACGCAAGGGTACATTATCCTTAAAAGTCTATTTAAAAGTATTTGAAACTAACGTTTGCTTTGTTAATTGTGCATTTCAAAATTCCCCAAGGGTTACTGGGAAATAGAAATATAGTCACTTAGTCTTCTCCCGACCGGCAGTAAAACTCTTGCCGGCTGTGCGGGACCTATCAAGTTCGCAGTCGCATCCGGTCAGAATGGGGACGTTAAATCCGATGTCTCGTGTAAAGAGAGTGCCACACTCTTTGCACGTTAAGAACCCTTGCACCAACTCTTTGAGAGAGCCGTGGTGTAGTGGTAGTGCATCGGACTACTAACACAAAGGTTCCTGGTTCGATTCCCGTGCGGGATGAAAATTTCAGGAACTCGATTTTCGGCTCTCCCTTGACACCATTTGCGAGTATGGTCTTAAAGAAACGATGATAGTCCGTCGGAAGTGGACGATAAATGGCTGACCTGTGTTAAGAGAGAGGACCATATCTCTTGCACGTTAAAGACACCCTTGTAGATTTCGAAAAAAGAGTAGGCTAATGCCGCTACAAGGCAGTACTCGCACTCGCAAAGTGGAAAGGGATTAATATAAGTTGCAAAACTTGTTTCCCAATCCACTATAAATAAATATGTTTAAACTAAAATAAAACTCTTTGAGGGGTCCGTAGGTGGCCTGCTGCAAGGCAAACTTTCTGTTCCTATCCAATACATAAAATTGAGAATGGAAATAGGGAATGTGTCAAAGAGACAACAACCCGACCAAATAAAAAACAACAGCAGAAGGTCACCAACAGGTCTTCAATGTAGCGAGAAATTCCCGCACCCGGAGGCGTCCTTCAGCTGGCCCCTAAACAAATATATACTAGTCCAGTGATAATGAACGCCATACTAATTTCCAAATTGTACACGAGAAACTAAAATTAAAATAATACAAGACTAACAAAGGCCAGAGGCTCCTGACTTGGGACAGGCGCAAAAATGCGGCGGGGTTAAACATGTTTGTGAGATCTCAACCCTCCCCCATACCTCTAACCAATGTAGAAAAGTAAACGCATAACAATACGCACATTAAAATTCAGTTCAAGAGAAGTCCGAGTCTGATGTCAGAAGATGTAACCAAAGAAAATAAACAAAATGACAATAATACATAAATAACAACAGACTACTAGCAGTTAAATGACATGCCAGCTCCAGACTTCAATTAAACTGACTGAAAACATCCTCATTTTCCAGTGGAAGTCCAAAATTCCACGACCATTGGCCTCTTGTATGACAAGACCTACCTATTGTATTTATTGTGAACTTGTTCTTGTCCTGAATATGCATGAAATATTTGCCACTGGACGTTAAGCAACCAACAATCAATCAATCAATAGCTTCATACTACCAATTGAGTTTAAAACAAGTATATAAGTTTAAAAAAGAAATTCTCAGATTTAACACCTACATTTAACTTTAAAAGGTCATAACAGTTTAAAACAATACAAATCTACACACACACACAAACTAGCTTAATTTCAAATGGTTATCAACCTGAAACGTTATCAGATCATATATAAGCTCACCTTTGTCGAGGGGTCGTGTGAGGTTCATGTATTGTCTTGGCGTCCGCAATTACAAAAAGATCTTTTCTGAAATTACTTGACCAAATGTTACCAAATGATTTTTCAAGAGTGAATCTAGGAAAAACAATATTCATCAACAAACATGACCACTGTCCGTTAAAATGTATTCGAGTTTTTAGTTACAGCCGATTCCAAACATAATATCTTTGGTTAGCTTGCTTGTTAGCTAAACCGTACCCTCCTTTCGAAGTAGCCTGGTCGTACAGACAGAAAGATGTGTCATTTGTCGGACTAGTGTATACTCTTAAAGTAGGGTAGTTTACAATACCTAACAAAGACTTTTCTGTTTATCAAGCAATATAACCAAAGATATTCCCTTTGAAATCGGCTTTAATACAAAAAGTTCAAGCAATTAGGGCAAAACTTTCCGAGTAAAAAAAATCAAAATGTCTATCTACCATGCACATTTCAGAACATTCAGATCAGATAACGAAACTGGGTCCAGCAACATTTATAAGCAATTTAAGATTTTGACCCTCACAGTGACCATTCACTTTCCATTCATGATCATTAAATTGAACTGTAAAACATTTCTTGGTACCTTCTTAATTCCTTTATAAGTCTTATGTAAACATAGTTATGACAATAACTGTTGTGAGCACAAGATTCACTGCACACTAAAAAAAGTTCTGGTTCATCAAACATTAAAATGTGAACTTAAGTTTTGAGACTTTTTTAATCGACACGATTGAGATTTTTGTATATGAGAACAGGGGTTTATCTATTACTTATAGTAGTTGAAAATGCGGCTTTGAACTAGCTTTCAGTACCTGCGAGCATTCCTCGTTCAATAATGTGTGTCTTTGTGTTATTATTTAATGTGATACATTTTTGTGTTGGTACACCACTGTAACCGGCAATGAAGGAGGAAATGAGGAGGCTTGGTTAGGTGGAAGTGGGACGGGGTATGCGGAGCGCTGACAAACATGTCTATGCGGCATGGGCTTTGATCATTGTTGAAGCATCAATGTAAGGGGCATTTAATATCTTAATAAAACTATTCTCATTTTAGATACTATATATTGTTCTCTCATATTGGACGAAAGATGTTGCCCTTTTATGTAATTATGTTATACAAGTTACGATCATTTGAAAACACATATTAAACAGCCAAATGGATGCACAAGAGCTAAAATAGGAGTCATAGATCCTATTGACAACACTTATCTGCCCAATTTTATTGATTTTGTAACATTTGTTTCAAATATGACCAACCTCTTATCCAAAATCACCAGCACCGTATCAGGACCCATCAGCACAATGACAGGACCCACCAGCACAGCATCAGGACATGAGTAAATTGAGAAAATGCTAAATTTTAATGAATTGCAATGTTTTTTAACTAAATACTTTTGTCGTGTGGATTGCGGTATAGAAAGCGGACTCTATGAGCATTTTTGTTTTATTTTTTCAGTTCGAGATTTTCTGAAAATGAGCATTTTTGTGTTACGCTTACTGAAACAGTTTAGAGCGTCAACTTTTCAATGGTTTATATATGAACCCATAAGAAACAAAATTGAAAAATCTCAACTGTTTTCTTCCATTTTTTATGAGTGAAAACCTCAAAAATCATCATTTTCGTCTTTGTTTACATTTTTTCATTGATCACCAGCACCCGTCAGGACCGAATCACCAGCACAGTACGTTCTCTCGCAGGACAACCATACCCACCGTGAATACCCAACCACTTAGAATTGAAATTTCCTTGTGACAACCAAATATTGCTGTATCCACATTTATCTAATATATTTTTAATGTGTTTCAACCAACCTGACCTACTGTTATCATCCCCGTTAACCATGTTTGACCAAAAATTAACCATACGCAGCTGTGTATATAAAGACATGGGATAAATACCAAGTTCACCATAAATCATAAAATTGGGTGTCGACTTCTTAAGGTTTAATAATAGTTTACAAAATTTTAGATGCACTTTTTCTATAATATAAGTATTACTGAAACCCCAAATCTCACACCCATACAGGAGAATTGGCTTCACAATTTTATCAAAAAGATCATATTGTGATTTCACTGACAAGTTGTGCAACCTCCCATTTTTCAATACTTCATACATTGCTTTATTTGCTTTTCAACTAAAATCTTCTTAGCACTCATAAAGCTACCTGTTCTTGAAAAATTCAACCCAAGATATGTCAATTCATTGACTATCTCCAATGCATTTTCGTCATATATAAAGTTAATATTTTTGGGTAATCTACCACCAGAAAAAAATATTATCTTAGTTTTACTTGTGTTAACTTTTAATTTCCAGGTATTGCAATATTTTTATTCAAAGAATATATCTAATTGCAACTGTAGATTTGATGCATTATCCGAAAATAACACTGTATCATCTGCGTATAATAACACATTTTTAATTTTCAGTTTTAAGTAGATATCAAACTCATTCTCTATTTCATCAGTAATACAATTTAAACCACATACATTTTTTTCTTCAATAAACTGTTGAAGGTCGTTCAAATACAATGAAAATAAAAAAAGAGACACATTTTCACCCTGTCTTACACCGATATTGCATGAAAAGTATTCTGACATTTAACCATTATACATAATACGAGATTTAATACCAGTGTACATATTAAAAATTACATTAAACATTTTACCGTTAATATCATTCACAAGTAATTTATGCCAAAGACCCTTTCTCCAAACAGTATCAAAGGCTTTAGCAAAATCTACGAATGCACAGAACAGTTTCTTTTTCTTATTTTTCATGATACTAATAAGCATGTAGATAACAAATAAATTATCTGTAGTAGAATAACCTTCTCTGAAACCAGCTTGATTCGGACATAGTAAACAAAAATCATCGGAAAATGTATTCAAACGTGAATTCAAAATAGAAGTAAATAATTTCCCAAAGCAGCTTATAACTGTTATAGGTCTAAAATTGCTAGGATCATGTTTGTTACCTTTATTCTCAAAAAAAGTTATTATATTTCCAGAAAGCCAATTTTCAGGGATAGTTCCACTGTCAAATATAATATTAAAAAGTTTCACAAACACCTGTGACATAACACTAAAAGAGTGTTTTAAATATTCATTTACAATCATATCATCACCAGAGGATTTATTATTTTTTTTTAACTTTCTCAAAGATTTTTCAATTTCCTCTTCTGTAATAGGTGAATTTAATATAACATTTAAATCTTTTACATTGTTCTGATTTTCTAAAACAATCTCTTCATCTTCAGAATTTCCTATATTTAAATTCTTAAAATAATCAAACAAAATATAAATATGTACACATGGATTGTTTCCCCTTTTTTCCCCGAGTTAATTGATTTTAAGTTTTCTATCTTGTGTCTAATTTGCTTTCTATGTTTACGAATGCTCTTATCCATTACTCGCTTATAACTCTTTTTTTAGTTTCAGTCAGAAGTGATAATTTCATTTAGAATAAAAAAATAAGAGAAAAATATAAAACAGAAACCTTAGGAATGTTAATCTTTCAAAATATCTTTTTCGTGCATGAGTTAATTTTTGTTTTGTTTTGAGCAGTCTTAAAAGAAACTTTTATTACTTTTTTCCTGTTATGTCAACATTTATTGGGGGAGGTTGTATATTTATTTCCCATTTGTAACATAAATTTGATTTTTTCCTTTGATGTTTTTATGAAATAATTTGCTTAAAAAGTGTGGTGAGGGAAAACCATGGTATATTATATGCAAATTTATGTTGTACCATACTTTGCTAATTAAATATGCAACTCAACTAGATTTCAAAGGAAAAAAGGCGGAGCTTCAGCCATGGTATAACATATTCATGTTCATGTTATTCCATGGCTGAAGCTCCACCTTTTTCTTTAAAATGTATCCGCCTCTAAAATATTTAGAAACTGTAAAACGTACTAAAAAGTCAAGATCTTCATTTATAAGAAAAGGCAATAAATTATGTGTACCACATTTTCAACTATATAGGATTGTTACGAATTCCCTTAATTTTGGAAACAATCACTAAATGTTT
Source organism: Mytilus trossulus (assembly GCF_036588685.1). Lineage (NCBI taxonomy): Eukaryota > Metazoa > Mollusca > Bivalvia > Mytilida > Mytilidae > Mytilus > Mytilus trossulus. The sequence continues at coordinate 47,289,113 of NC_086384.1, forward strand.
CTTCTTTCAGTTTTGAAAAATATGAAATGTAAAATTATCATTTCCTTTGCAAAAATTCAATTAAATTTTGATTTATAAAGGGTGTAGACCCTGTACGTATATAAAAGAGAATGAATATCGGCTACAAATATATGTCTGTGAAAAAAAACATGATTTTTTTTTTTGCGATCAATCAGAGGGACGTACAATATCTACGCCCCTGGATCCGCCACTGTTTAAATACATTGTTTTATCATTAAAATTGTGTTTTAATAAATAATCTAATAATCGAATTAATAAAATAAGGGAAGAAAAGTATTTTTCAAATAGATGAAGACAGTAATTGAATATTATTCCTTGTATGATACATTGAAAACAAAAAAAAACATTCCTGCCGTCATCAGAATAATTATTTAATCCTCTTTTCTTTCTGCAAATTCAGGGGTTTTATTACATGAAATACACAGACGATCATACACGAAGTGCAAAGTGACTTGCGCGAGCTTCCATTTCATTGGATAAAACTGTAACGTGATCAATTTTCAATATTAGTTGAAGGTCTTGAAGCTGTCAATCAATTTATTTATATTACAAATTTTATATACCATGTGTCTTACTCATTAACACTAGAACACACCCGCGAAATCGCGGGCATTCAGAGCGTATTTGAAAGGATGTAAAGTGTCGTAGGAAGAATTTTTTAAAAGATTTAATGACTTGAGAATTTCAGGAAAAGAATCAAAAGTACTAAAAGGTACTTGGGGACAGGAAAATGTTTTTTTAACCCTCCTCCTTTATTTCCAAAATTCCCATTTTTTGTTTTCTATTAATTTCATTATGAACATACATTTAGTGTACATGTATTATGAACATTCCAGTCAGAAGCCTGTAATTCAGTGGTTCAGTGATATTTGTTTTTTGTTCATTTTTTGTACATAAATAAGGCTGTTAGTTTTCTCAATTGAATTGTTTTACATTGTCATTTCGGGGCCTTTTATACCAGACTATGCAGTATCGGCTTTTGCTTATTGTTGAAGGCCGTAAAGTGACCTTTAAATGTTAATTTCGGTGTCAGTTTGGTCTCTTGTGGAGAGCTGTCTCATTGGCATTCATACCACATCTTCTTTTTTTGTAAAACATTTAGTGACTTGATAATTTCAGAAAAGGTATCAAAAGTCATAGGTAATTTGGGACAGGATAATGGTTTTCCTAGCCCGGCTCCTCCTTTTTCCACAAAAAAATCCTTTTTTTGTTTGTTCTCTATTAATTTTAATGACACATGAATAATTTTAGCGCTTATCTGTATATAATGAACTGTCATTACAGGGGGGTCGGGACTGGGCGGATTTAGGGGGCCCGCCCTCCTCTTTCTTGAAAATAATTGGTTGCTTATATAGGGAATCACTGAAGCATGACCGGAGCGGGCCCCTCTTAGGCAGTCAACGGGCCCCTGCGTATGAAAATTTCTGGATCCGCCACTGCAGAGGGGCCCTGATCCCAATAGCCCGGGCTTAAAAACATGAAATCCTGAGGTTCTGAATTTATTATACAAATTAAATATCTCGACATCCCGAAATTCGAAAAAAGAAATCCCGGATCCCGAAATGGTCAATCCTGAAATTTCTATCTTAAAAACACCCGTTCCAGACGTCCCGAAAGTGTATTTTCTTTTTACAGTCACTTCTCAGTTTAATAATTGATCCACAGCGGTCATTGATTGATTATTCAGACCCTCTCTATTAAATAAAACCTGTGACTGCCGTGGATAGAAAACTTGAAAATTATATCAGACAGAAAAATACACTTTATTCGTAGTATATGTATTTATTTCAAAGTAAAAAAGAAAAACGCAACCCGGGGTTCTAATTTAACTTAAAATTCATCTAATGACGGATATAAGACAGAAAATACACTGTATTCGTAGTATTAATGTATGTTCAAAGTATACAGAAAAACGCAAACCGGAAAGCTAATCTGACTTAAAATTTTGCCCAATGACGGAAACATATCCGGACGTCTTTTTTCTCGTTTTTCACCCAAAATAACTCAATCCGAATAACCATATGAATGGATGACAAATGCGATTATGCACTGTACCCATAGGACACAGAGGCATGATGATTAATTTATTGTGGAAAGAAGAGAAGCGACACCCAAAATGAGGTCTTCTCGTTTAATAGTATAGATATTTAAACAAACTCATCCTTCGGATTCGTTTGTTTAAATATGTTAACTCGTAAAAACCATGGTATATATAGTTCATAACAGGCATAGGTTTGACAATCATGCATGTCACCCGTAATTACATTTACATGTAAAAATTTCCCTATTTGGATCCAGATTGAAAAACAGAATGAAGAGGGTTTCTCCTGTTTCTTAGCGAGTAAGCAAACATTTAGTATTTCCGACAATGTACATGTATTGTTTATATCCTACAATTTAAATCTGGCTTTAAGGTTTAAACTCTGATTTGTGTATTTAATTATTTTGAAAGCAAAATGAAAAGTATGTCATATCAATAACCATGATGAAATAATTGTTTTTCCATTATTGAATCGTGCATTATTTGTGTATTGGATTACTTGATTTTCATCTCTATTTGTTTACTGACACATGACGAAATAGTTAAATTTAATTATTTTACAAAACCGTTGTCATTATCAAAAGATTAAAATCGACTGATTAAATGAATATGAGAGAGGGGGGGGGGACAAGGGGTATAACTGTTATGCTGTTATGGGCCAATTTGAATCTTTGTTATCTGTTATTCTGAAGAAAAAAAATGCTGTTATCTGTTATTGACTATTTCTGTTGCTGTTATAGGACTTTTACTTTTTTTGTTATCTGTTATTGTGAGAATGTATTTTTTGTTAACTGTTATTGGACCCCCCTTGTCCCCCCTCATGAGAGTTCAATTATTATCGGCGATGTCGCCCCCGGAAATTAGCCGTCAGTAATAAACAGTCAGTTAGCGTCAAAACAGCTAACAAATGTGTTTATTAAGTATGTTTAAAGTATATGATGTATATTGTATCTAATCAGCCCTTCTGTATTTCACAGTTTTTTTTTAATTTATTCAACAAATTTCGCTTGTCCAGGTGTCAATAACGATGATGTCCACACCGTAAGTAGTTTGTTAATTGCGTGCCGTGTGCAGAACGTCGCCCCTCTTCTAAAAAAGGACGGTATAAAAACTATTTTTCATATAAAATCTTGCAAACGATTGTAGTCCAATTATAACACTCGTTACATTGTTCTTTGGTATATTTAGAATCCGTAATAAACCTTAATTCTCTGGAAAATGAGATAATGAATTATCTGACGGTATTTTTAAAAAATAATCTGGCAAACGATTGTCGTCCAATCAGAACACTCGTTACATTATTCTTTGGTATTTTTAAAACTGAATTATCTGGAAAATGAGATAATGGATTATCTGAAATTCAGATAATCAATTATCTGGAGATAAATTAGGATTATCTGAAAATCGTTCAGATAAACCTAGCTTTTCTTAATATTTTCAAATAAACCGGGATTTTCTCCAGATAATGAATTTTCTGTATTATCTGAGATAAACTAGGATTTTTTCGAATTTGAATTAAGCTGAGATAATCTAAGTTTATCTGAGATAAACCGGGATTATCTCAGATAAACCTAATTTATCTGAGATAATCTAAGATTAATTAATAAAAGTGGTTCAGGCGTGCCATATCCATATGTAACTTTGATTTATGTAATTATATTGAGATAATTTTGATTCAACAATAGGACATTGAAAGTACAACCTGTGTATTTCTTATTTATTCATATTATCGGTTGCTAGTTTCCCCGTGTTGTAAAATTGCAATACGTCACAAATGTGAATAAGTAATAAATCAAATTCACACAATATTTTTTTAAGTGCTATAGTGTCAATTTGTTTTAATCTGTCTATCTAACCTTCTACATTTCTTGGTGTATAATTATTTCTATTGTAACTCAAGTTAGCATCATGACGTACTCTACGTTCTGTTTGTATGACTATAATCAGAATGGATGCGCATCCGTCTCTACATAATCCAATCACATGTAGCAAAATGATTGTCCAACTATGTTATAGGCTAGCAAAGGCCTGTATGGATATGAACTGTGGAACACCTTGACTAAACACGAACTATTATTACTTGAACCGAACGCATCGGTATATTTTCAAATACGTACAAGGATTACATAGGTTGACTAGAACTGACAAGTATACTTCTTTGCTAGGGTGGATTCCTATTGAAAGTATCATTAACATTAATAAGTTGTTATTCTTTGGGAGGCTGTGTAATATGCCATCTAAATATTTGCCGAAAAAAATCCTTTCTTGATATGACAAAAAGGAAAACATATGACCAGGGATATCTGATGTTTCCCGAAACACCTTTTATATTATAAGGTAGTACACTCACAGTCTCAGCTCGGGGCGGAACCAGCCATCCAGCCGTTTTAAAAAGGGGGTTCCTTACCAAGGACAAAGGCGGGTTCCAACTACATGTCCCTATTCAAATGCATTGATCGTCAAAAAAAGGGGGTACCACCCCCGGATCCGCGCCTGCAGCTCTGTGATTCTTTTTAAAGTATACACATAGTAATTGAAATAAATGCTGAAAAAAAGTATTACATTACAAAACGATTATGATTTGACAATTACTCAGTCGTTTCTTTCCCTTATCGTGAAAAACGATTATGATTTGACAATTACTCAGTCGTTTCTTTCCCTTATCGTGAAAGTTACTTGACTGTCCCTTTGGTGTCTTTCGTCCCTCTTTTAAGGTCGAATTAACTTTATTAGAAGAAAAAAATCCAACTGAGAATTGTGATAGTTAACGAACTAAACATGATAATGATCAACAATGTCAAAAGAAATGCCCCTCAGTATTCAGAAGACATTTGGGTTTGGATTAAGACTAACGGTGTGTGTACTAAAAATGAAAACATCTTGATTTTATATTGTCAAAAAAAAATCTTACTGTGTTATAATTTTTTAACTTGATATAAAATAATAAAAGTAAATTTTATGAAACAGTTCCTAAAGATTTTGAAAAAGTGTAACACCCAGCTGCAGATCCACTTATTGTCTATTAATGGGGGGCCTGCTCAAGTCTTGCTTCAGTCATTCAGTCATTTCCTAAATGAGTTATTATAACAAATTTTCTCACAAAACGGGGTCAAGGGAGGGGTGTACCCCTGGTCATGCTTCCCCTAAATCCTCCTTTAACTTCAAAGAAATCATAGGAGAGGAACGAACAGAATCTGGTGTAGAGCTTTTTCATTGTAAATAAAACTACCAGGTGAGCGACACAGGCTCCTTGGAGCCTTTTGTTTTGTATATATTGTTCAATAATTACAATTTTGATAAAAGATATGTTTGAAAAACAATTCTTTTTGGATTTTTACAAATAAGGTGTTAAAAGATGCAGAATAGTAGACTATAAAAGTATGTTTCTTGTCAGATATGGTCATTGTTTTGTTGTAAATAATTTTTGTTTCCTCTTTATACATGTTATATGAAGATGTATAAATTCTACTTCTATTTGTTCTAAGTTGATAAATGATCCTTCATAGTTTGTTAAAAGAGTAGTAGTTGCATTTATTGGAAGTGAAGGAATGTGTTGGCAGTAGATTTAAGTTCCCAACGAGTAAGTTCCACATACTAGAAACAACCTTTAAATGTATCAAAAGAATATTGCTTTTCAGAAAAATTTCTTCATGTTCTTGCTTCTCTTTAAAGTTACTGGATAAAGTCTAGATAATCTACTGAGCTAATTAGCAAGATTATGATAATCTTTTTTTTTTTTAAAATAAACCCTTCAATGGTCAGATAGCTAGATACATGTATGTCTTTGAAGGATCAACAGTGTTTATCACGGAATAGAAGTTCCTTCATAATATAAGTTCCAAAAGGAAAATATATATTCTGGAATATAATATTTCCACAGGAATAAATATTACAGTATAAGTTCCTAACGGAATAAATGGTATAGAATATTTGTTCCAACAGGAATAGATATTATAGCAATGTTTATAATAAAGTTTCCATTGGAACTTCTGTTAGGTGGAACAAATATACGTCGACACCTAGACACATTTTAAAAGAGTTATTATCAGTTTAAAACATTTAAGTTATTTCTAAAATTACATATATATATATATACACAAAAATATATGTCGGTTTGTTTACCACTTCTTCACCGCAGGGCCTCTAGTTTTTTTTTATAATCTAAAAAGTGATATGCATGGGATTTTTATTCTTACAATTTAAGTGTGGAATGATAACATGCTGATTTGTAGATAACATAATTTGGCACCCATTCATTGTCTAATTGTTAGAAGATTATTATTTGATAAACTCTTTCCCATCCTTCAGATAAACAAATTAATAGCCAAATTGTAAACAAAGTATTGAATTATCAAAACAATTTGGCACTATCTTCAGTTCTGGTTCATATCAAGAACGTAAAAAGGGAAATTACCTTCAAAATTTTGTAAATGTGATTTTTGCTGCATAGATGTATTAGAAATGAAGTTGTCAGTAATTCTGTTTTTCTTTTTGGACTTTTTAATGGTTTATTCTGAGTAAGTATATCTTATCTTATGATTTATAATAATCATATCATTTCTAGCTGATTTCAATATCACAGTGAATTTTTATGACTACATGCATATCATCAAGTAAATGAAATGAAAGAAAAAAAAACCCAGGTCATATCAGAATTCAAATTATTAGATTTATATTAAGATAGTTGCAATAGTTGCATTATATATATATTTAAGAAGTGCATTGTTAAGTTATGCCATTTTTTAAGGTTTAAATAGAAGTGCACTTAAGTACAGGGTTTAAGGATTTTAATTTTTTGCAATGTATGCATTTCTTCTTCATTTAGAGAATCGGGTCCTAAAATTGCTAGATCCATGTAACTTTGACTTCATTATTGTTTAATGGTATAAATCATCATGTTTTTGGTTCTCTTTGTAAAGCTAACCAAGTGAAATAAATTGCTTTATGTGATTCTGGTTTCTAGTTATAAATACAATTATCACACATGCACCCACAGTTATATCATCATATCAGAGAATGGCTATTACGTTAAATATAAATTATATCAGAAGTTAGATGTTACACTATCAAAATTAAATGAAAATGTTACAGAACTTAAAAGTGCAGTTTTTTTAAATTACAAAATATGTGATGTTTTAAAAAATTAAGGGCAGATCCAACCATTTGTAAAGGAGAGGGGTTCCAATCAAGGTTAAAGGGGGTTCCAACCATCCCTCTCAAAAGCATTGATAATAAAAAAAAAATATTTCCAACCGTGGAACCCCACTGGATCCACCAGACAGTATATATGATGGTTTTGTGTGTATTATAAATGGATGAAACTCAAGTCATCTATGTATAGGAAAATATTTAGTTGGAAATTAGCCAAGGCAAAGACTAATTTTTGTTGAGCCTGCAATTTTTGTCACAAAAAGCTCAATTCATAGAGATATTGACCTGGCTGCAACGTTGTTAACTTGCTTCTTAAAAGCTTTATATTTTATGAGTTGGAAGATTTTGATGCTTCATACTTTTTATATAGATTACTTTTGATTCAAAGCTCTCGTCTGTCATATGTCCATTATCCTTGACCTCATTTTCATGGTTCAGTGACTACTTCAGTCTTGTAAAAATATTTTTTTGTAATGTTTATTTCTTTCTTATCACGATTAATAGGATAATTATATTTAGTATGTGCCTACCTTTTCATTTCACCTTCACCTCATTTTATGGATCAGTGAACAAGTTTTCGTGGTCAAGTCTATGCTTTACGCAATAAGTTTACTATATTTAGTGTATGGAATGATTGTAAGGTGTACATGTCCAACTGGCAGGTGTTATCTGACCTTGACCTCATTTTCATGGTTCAGTGATTAAAGTTGAGTTTTTGAGTTTTGGGGTCTTTTTTTTCTAATACTTTATGCAATAGGTCAACTATATTTGGTGTATTGAATTATTTTATGATGTACATGTCAGTCCTGCAGGTTTTATCTGACTATGACCATATTTTCATTGTTCATTGGTCAATGATTGTTTTTCATAGTTATGTTTGTTTCTTAGATAATATAAGCAATAGGTCAACTGTATTAGGTGTGTTAAATGATTGCAAGTTGTACCTGTATTTCTCGTTTGGTTTATCTGACCATGACCTCATTTTGATACTTGTAGTAAAGCTTAAAATCAATGGTTAGTAAAGAAGGTGAGACATTTCAGCATGTGCACTCTTGTTATTTTATATTTATATAGTATTTGCTTTATATCTGCACTGACTGTATGTATCTTTTTACATTGCCAGACCAATATACTTCATATCAGCTCCAAGTGTGTTCAGACTAGATGCTCCAGAGACGGTATCTGTCAGTATTTCTGATATAGACAATATCTCAATACAGCTATACATACAGGACCATCCTGCTAAACAAAAGACATTGTATGAACGGACTGTTACAATATCATCAGGTAAGTCTGTTATACCTTACGGTCAGGACCATCCTGCTAAACAAAAGACATTGTATGAACGGACTGTTACAATATCATCAGGTAAGTCTGTTATACCTTACAGTCAGGAGTGACTCAGGACCATCCAGCTAAACAAAAGACATTGTATGAACGGACTGTTACAACATCATCAGGTAAGTCTGTTATACCTTACAGTCAGGACCATCCAGCTAAAGAAAAGGTATTGTATGAACAGACTGTTACAATATCATCAGGTAAGTCTGTTATACCTTACCGTCAGGACCATCCAGCTAAACAAAAGACATTGTATGAACGGACTGTTACAATATCATCAGGTAAGTCTGTTATACCTTACAGTCAGGACCATCCAGTTAAAAAAAAAGACATTGTATGAACAGACTGTAACAATATCATCAGGTAAGTCTGTTATACCTTACTGTCAGGACCATCCAGCTAAACAAAAGACATTGTATGAACGGACTGTTACAATATCATCAGGTAAGTCTGTTATACCTTACAGTCAGGAGTGACTCAGGACCATCCAGCTAAACAAAAGACATTGTATGAACGGACTGTTACAACATCATCAGGTAAGTCTGTTATACCTTACAGTCAGGACCATCCAGCTAAAGAAAAGGTATTGTATGAACAGACTGTTACAATATCATCAGGTAAGTCTGTTATACCTTACCGTCAGGACCATCCAGCTAAACAAAAGACATTGTATGAACGGACTGTTACAATATCATCAGGTAAGTCTGTTATACCTTACAGTCAGGACCATCCAGTTAAAAAAAAAGACATTGTATGAACAGACTGTAACAATATCATCAGGTAAGTCTGTTATACCTTACTGTCAGGACCATCCAGCTAAACAAAAGACATTGTATGAACGGACTGTTACAATATCATCAGGTAAGTCTGTTATACCTTACAGTCAGGACCATCCAGCTAAACAAAAGACATGGTATGAACGGACTGTAACAATATCATTAGGTAAGTCTGTTAAAACTTAAGGTCAGGACCATCCAGCTAAACAAAAGACATTGTATGAACGGACTGTTACAATATCCTCAGGTAAGTCTGTTATACCTTACCGTCAGGACCATCCAGCTAAAAAAAAGACATTGTATGAATGGACTGTTACAATATAATCAGGTAAGTCTGTTATACCTTACGGTCAGGACCATCCAGCTAAACAAAAGACATTGTAAGAACAAACGGTAACAATATCATCAGGTAAGTCTGTTATACCTTACAGTCAGGACCATCCAGCTAAAGAAAAGACATTGTATGAACGAACTGTAACAATATCATTAGGTAAGTCTGTTAAAACTTAAGGTCAGGACCATCCAGCTAAAGAAAAGACATTGTATGAACGGACTGTTACAACATCCTCAGATAAGTCTGTAATACCTTACAGTCAGGACCATCCAGCTAAACAAAAGACATTGTATGAACGGACTGTTACAATATCATCAGGTAAGTCTGTAATACCTTAAGGTCAGGACCATCCAGCTAAAGAAAAGACATTGAATGAACGAACTGTTACAATATCATCAGGTAAGTCTGTTATACCTTTCGGTCATGACCATCCTGCTAAACAAAAGACATTGTATATGAACAAACTGTAACAATATCATAAGGTAAGTCTGTTATACCTTACAGTCAGGACCATCCAGCTAAAGAAAAGACATTGTATGAACAGACTGTAACAATATCATCAGGTAAGTCTGTTATACCTTACAGTCAGGACCATCCAGCTAAAGAAAAGACATTGTATGAACAAACTGTAACAATATCATCAGGTAAGTCTGTTATACCTTACGGTCAGGACCATCCTGCCAAAGAAAAGACATTGTATGAACGAACTGTAACAATATCATCAGGTAAGTCTGTTATACCTTACAGTCAGGAACATCCAGCTAAAGAAAAGACATTGTATGAACGGACTGTAACAATATCATCAGGTAAGTCTGTTATACCTTACAGTCAGGACCATCCAGCTAAACAAAAGACATTGTATGAACGGACTGTAACAATATCATCAGGTAAGTCTGTTATACCTTACAGTCAGGACCATCCAGGTAAACAAAAGATATTGTTTGAACGGACTGTTACAATATCATCAGGTAAGTCTGTTATACATTACAGTCAGGACCATCCAGCTAAACAAAAGACATTGTATGAACGAACTGTTACAATATCATCAGGTAAGTCTGTTATACCTTACGGTCAGGACCATCCAGCTTAAGAAAAGACATTGAATGAACGAAATGTTACAATATCATCAGGTAAGTCTGTTATACCTTACGGTCAGGACCATCCTGCTAAACAAAAGACATTGTATGAACGGACTGTAACAATATCATCAGGTAAGTCTGTTATACCTTACAGTCAGGAGTGACTCAGGACCATCCAGCTAAACAAAAGACATTGTATGAACAGACTGTAACAATATCATCAGGTAAGTCTGTTATACCTTACGGTCAGGACCATCCAGCTAAACAAAAGACATTGTATGAACGGACTGTAACAATATCATCAGGTAAGTCTGTTATACCTTTCGGTCAGGACCATCCTGCTAAACAAAAGACATTGTATGAACGGACTGTAACAATATCATCAGGTAAGTCTGTTATACCTTACGGTCAGGACCATCCAGCTAAACAAAAGATATTGTTTGAACGGACTGTTACAATATCATCAGGTTAGTCTGTTATACATTACAGTCAGGACCATCCAGCTAAACAAAAGACATTGTATGAACGAACTGTTACAATATCATCAGGTAAGTCTGTTATACCTTACGGTCAGGACCATCCAGCTTAAGAAAAGACATTGAATGAACGAACTGTTACAATATCATCAGGTAAGTCTGTTATACCTTTCGGTCAGGACCAACCTGCTAAACAAAAGACATTGTATATGAACAAACTGTAACAATATCATCAGGTAAGTCTATTAAAACTTAAGGTCAGGACCATCCAGCTAAACAAAAGACATTGTATGAACGGACTGTTACAATATCATCAGGTAAGTCTGTTATACCTTACAGTAAGAACCATCCAGCTAAAGAAAAGACATTGTATGAATGGACTGTTACAATATCATCAGGTAAGTCTGTTATACCTTACCATCAGGACCATCCAGCTAAAGAAAAGACATTGTATGAACAAACTGTAACAATATCATTAGGTAAGTCTGTTATACCTTACAGTCAGGACCATCCTGCCAAACAATAGACATTGTATGAACGGACTGTAACAATATCATCAGGTAAGTCTGTTATACCTTACAGTCAGGACCATCCAGCTAAAGAAAAGACATTGTATGAACGAACTGTAACAATATCATCAGGTAAGTCTGTTATACCTTACGGTCAGGACCATCCTGCCAAACAAAAGACAATGTATGAACGAACTGTAACAATATCATCAGGTAAGTCTGTTATACCTTACAGTCAGGACCATCCAGCTAAAGAAAAGACATTGTATGAACGGACTGTAACAATATCATCAGGTAAGTCTGTTATACCTTACAGTCAGAACCATCCAGCTAAACAAAAGACATTGTATGAACAGACTGTTACAATATCCTCAGGTAAGTCTGTTATACCTTACCGTCAGGACCATCCAGCTAAAAAAAAGACATTGTATGAATGGACTGTTACAATATAATCAGGTAAGTCTGTTATACCTTACGGTCAGGACCATCCAGCTAAACAAAAGACATTGTATGAACGAACTGTAACAATATCATCAGGTAAGTCTGTAATACCTTAAGGTCAGGACCATCCAGCTAAACAAAAGACATTGTATGAACGGACTGTTACAATATCATCAGGTAAGTCTGTTATACCTTACAGTCAGGAGTGACTCAGGACCATCCAGCTAAACAAAAGACATTGTATGAACGGACTGTTACAATATCATCAGGTAAGTCTGTTATACCTTATGGTTAGGACCATCCAGCTAAACAAAAGACATTGTATGAACGGACTGTTACAATATCATCAGGTAAGTCTGTTATACCTTACAGTCAGGAGTGACTCAGGACCATCCAGCTAAACAAAAGACATTGTATGAACGGACTGTTACAATATCATCAGGTAAGTCTGTTATACATTACAGTCAGGACCATCCAGCTAAACAAAAGACATTGTATGAACGGACTGTTACATTATCATCAGGTAAGTCTATTATATTAGGTCAGGACCATCCTGCTAAACAAAAGACATTGTATGAACGGACTGTTACAATATCATCAGGTAAGTCTGTTATACCTTACGGTCAGGACCATCCAGCTAAACAAAAACATTGTATGAACGGACTGTTACACTATCATCAGGTAAGTCTGTTATACCTTACGGTCAGGACCATCCAGCTAAACAAAAGACATTGTATGAACGGACTGTTACAATATCATCAGGTAAGTCTGTTATACCTTACGTCAGGACCATCCAGCTGAACAAAAGACATTGTATGAATGGACTGTTACAATATCATCAGCTAAGTCTATTATGAGGGGGTAATGCATTATGGGGTACTTGCTTCAGGAATAAGGGCAACAATTCTTGCCAAATAACATTTACAGTTGTTTTTGGTGCATGATCATAAAATGGTCACTTTTTTTTTAAGGTTTAAAAAATCAACTGATTTAGACAAATCATTTTTTTTTTTTCTCCAAAAGTAACAGTAATGATAATCATTTGAGACCTCAGACAATTCACAATATGGATATTTTGACGAATCACTGTAAAATTTTAACCAATTTGATGCTAACGTAGATGAAAAAGACAGTTTGAAGCCTGACAGTAATGGGCATTCCTACCCTCTTTTACTCCTTAAGGTAGAAATATAACAGTCTTATTTCTTCATTCTTAAAATTATCAACAAGTACAATTTGACATGAGAAATAAGAAAGCTGCTACAAGACTGGCATTGTGATTGCTTCCAAACACCCTGTGGTGCCTCAGAGGCAGAGTGGTTTAAGTAGTTCATTTAGTGTATCAGACTTATAGCCCATCATCACTGAGGTTGTGAGCTTGAATGAACCTAGCACATACAATGTGCATTTTTCTCCGACCTTGATTGAGTCAATAGCTATAAGAATGTCAGTTTTTCTGCTGATTGTTGGTAGTTTTCTTAGGGCACATGTTTAAAAACAAAATATTGTCCTATGAAATATTGTCCCCAAAGACATGAAAGACAATATTTCATGACTATGTATCATGAAATATAATGTCTTCAACTATCAAAAGATATCCAAAGATGAACAAATTTTCATTGTGGAATTTTGTCTGTATAAAGACAATAATTCACATATTAAGAGTATGGAAAATTTCTTCTGCTAAAGGGAGGTAATGATTTGTGTATATTTCATGGGAGACATATAGATTCTTACACTGCAACAAGTGTATTAAGATTTTTCTCCACTCGAGACAGTTAAATTTTATTATTCAAAGCGCGAGGCTTGCCGAGCCCTTTGAATAATAAATTTAACTGTCAAGAGTGGAGAAATATTGTAATACACGAGTTATAGTGTCGGAATCTGTTTCTCTAATGCTTTTTATGGTTCTTTTTCAAATTTTTTAGAAAATTATGCTCGTTATATGCGAAGTCATCAGGCAAGGTCCACTTTTTTCATGACGTCACAATAGGAAAATTGAGAAGAAAACAAAACATTTTGCAGAGAACAGATTTTTCACTAGTGAGGAGAAATATTTTTCTCACACCGGTCAGGAAATGTGAAAATAGCACTAAAATTCGAGAAAATATTTTATGTAGCACACACAGGCTATTATCCTTCACAAATATAAACTGTTTAAATGTTTAACGATGAAATTTTCTGTAGTCTGATTGTATGCAAAACTAAATTGAAAAATTGTCACTTTTTGTTTTGAACAGGTGAAGTGAAGAGCACAACATTTATACTACAAGCATCAGATCTTCAAGACTCAGATGGCAATACCATACAATATGTGTCGCTTGTTGCCAAGTCTACAAATGGGAGACTTATTTTTGAGAAAGAGAAAGTGATTCTATTGTCTAGACAAAGTGGATATATATTTATACAAACAGACAAACCTGTGTATACACCTAACCAGGAAGGTAGATTTATAATTAAGACAGCTTATTTTGACAAAATTGAAGTAAACTGGCTGTTACAGCTAATTTCCCTGATGTATGTAGAGTAATACTTTGGTTAGCTTGCTTACTTAATTTATATATTTGAATGAATGAATGAATGAATCTTTTATTTCATTAGCAACAACATTGTTTTAGCATAAAACAAGGTATATACATATATGACAAATATATTGTACAAATGTATTCAGGATGATGTTCAATCGAATATAAATAGGATACATACAGATTTAACCATGCCTATAATCTAGATTCTTTGCAAATGTTAATTTTAATTACAATGATTGAGCAAACAAATTAAACAAAGTCTTGGTCTACAAGCATTAGGAAATTAGCTCTAAAACAAAATTACTGTTTCAATTTTCGAGAGCCGTGGTGTAGTGGTTGGTGCATCGGACTACTAACACAAAGGTTCCTGGTTCGATTCCCGTTCAGGAGGAAAATTTCAGGAACTTAATTTTCGGCTCTCCCTTGACACCATTTGCAAGTATGGTCTTGAGAAAACAATGATAGTCTGTCGGAAGGGGACGATAAATGGCTGACCCATGTTAAGAGAGAGCCGTATCTCTTGCATGTTAAAGACACCCTTGTAGATTTCGAAAAAGAGTAGGCTAATGTCGCTACAAGGCAGCACTCGCACCGGCAATATATAAGTTGCAAAACTTGTTTCCCTATCCACTATAAATAAATATGTTTAAACTAATATTTCACTTCCATTAATGATTATTTTTAATATCTTGTAGTTAATGCCCCTTAACTGGGTTCATAAGGAGATTTGACAGTGAGTGCTTTATAGCAACTGTAAATCAAAAGTTTTAGTAAATTTGTATCTTTTTATTTTGGTTATGAAATTTGGGATTTTCACATCTATACATACATTATTTCAGTAAGGATTAGAGTTTTTCCATTGGATGAGGTGAGACGACCATCGACTGTTCCTGTACATATTGATATCAAGGTAAACTAAGAAACTTTACATTACTGTAAATTCAGAAATTATTGCGATGTTTTTATTATTGCCACAAAGGTTATAATCGCAATAATTTAAACTTGCATTTCGATTTTTTTATGAATAACAGATTTTTCTCAATATCGCAAAAAATAAAATCGCATTTTAATCTAACATGACAAAATCAATATAATACATGCATTCAATAATTTCTGAATTTACAGTAACAGAAATTATCTAGAAAATAACAGTTTAAGGTGGTATCCAAAACTTTCACTAAAATTAATTTGGCAGGTTTAATTTTCCTTAAATTTTTACAAAGTATTTACTTTGCCCCTTTGACAAAAATATAAAAATTTCAAACAATTTGAACCAACCGTTTTATCAGACAAATTACACTGGTTATATAGCAGTTTGACAAACACTTATTTTGATAACTGAGAAGCTTAATATTCTATTAAAACACAATGTAATTAAAACGTTTAGCTGATTTTACAGAGTTATTTCCCTGAAGTGTTAGGTACCACCTTAATACTCAGTTATTTCAACCTTGCTAATATGATAATAGGACATGTGGTATGATTTCTTATTAGACACTTATCCACCAATGTTCAAATGAAGTGGAATGTAAGCTATTATAAGCAACCGTACAGTAAATACCCATACTGTATAGTCAGCTATGAAAGGCCCAGACATGAAAAATATTAAACAAATCAATTGAGAAAACAAATGGCAAAATCTGTAACAAAACCATTTACAAAAATACAAATATGACAACAACAACCACTGAAATACAGGAATCCTATCTTGGAACAGGCTTGAATGTTGAGTTGATTATTTTTAATGTAATGATGTAAAATGTAGTACATATTGCAAACCAATTTGAAAGTGGTTTCAAGTTACCTTTTGATTCCCCAATAGGTACAAGTTACACTTGATAAACGGGAACCCTTCCATATCCCAATTTAAAGAGTTCCAGAATTGTTAATGTTTCAATGAGGAGATTGAAAAAGTCATATCACATGACATTTTTCTATCCACATGACTAAATTGTTGCCAGGCGAATTCAGCCAATATGATTCACTTAGATTTCACCCTCCACACTCCAAATTTGAAGAGTTCCAGGATAGTTAATGTTTCAATGTGGAGATTAAATAAGTCATATCACATGACATTTTTCTATCCACATGACTATATTGTTGCCAGACGAATTCAGCAAATATTCTGATTTACTTAGATTTCACCCTCCACAATCCCAATTTGAAGAGTTCCGGGATAGTAAATGTTTCAATGTGGAGATTGAATAAGTCATATCACATGACTTTTACCTATCCACATGACTATATTGTTTCCATGCGAATTCAGCCAATATGATTTACGTAGAATTTACCCTCCACAATCCCAATTTAAAGAGTTCCAGAATAGTTAATGTTTCAATATGGAGATTGAATAAGTCATATCACATGACATTTTTCTATCCACATGCCAATATTTTTGCCAGTCAATACAGAAAATATTATGATTAAATTAGATTTTCATGTAAAAAGAGTTGATCATGCTGTTCTAGTTTGACTTCCTCACCCTGTTGTAAACCTTTCATAAGGTGACATGGTCCAAATGTTGATGTATTCATGCAGAATATGTTGTACTGTTCCAAACATTGCATAGATTTCTGGCGTTATCGTGTGATGTTTTCATGTAAAATGAAACTAGACACACTAAATCTGGGAACTAAATTATTGAAATACTGTAAACCAACTGATTTATCGCAAGCAATTTATTTTCGCTTCTTTGGTGAGTAGAAAAATATCGCAAATATAATCATAGTAAATATGTAAAATTTGGATCTTTTCTCATTGAACAAAATCAAGAAAATGTAAAAATTTGCGAAATATTCTAGAAAAAGCTAAATAAAGTATTAGTGAAATTAATAAGTTATTTTACTTTACAGTAGGCCCTGGATTAGCCAACTTACTTGATGTACTGGATTTTCTGTTATATTCATCAATAAGTGGTTACATTATATTTACACTAATTATATTTTTAGAATCCACAAGGAGTTATTGTCCAAAGGAAGAATGCCACATATCATGGAAGTTTTATAACAGACAAATTTCTGCTACCATCACGCCCATTCTATGGTAATAATTGGACTGTTGAGGCTAGGTTCACTAATGGGGTAGGTATGAAATATAAGTGTTTTGTTTGAAATAGTATAAATTTCATATACACCTTTCTGTTAAGGGGGCTTTTTTTCTGTTGAACTAATAGGAGAAAAAGCGGTAATATCGAAATTAAAAAAGAACTAAATTACAAAAATTCCTTGAATTTTACAATTATTTAGTTTATGCAGCTTATTTGAAAACAACAATAAAAAATATAGGTCATCGATGATTTAAAAAAGATATTTCAATTTTAATGCCAAAACATTGTATTTTTTCTCCAAAGGGAGATAATTTGGAGCTTTTTCAGTAATATCTATGTTTTAAAAGTCACCTGGGGCCAACACAAAATGATTTTATGGAATGATTTTTGTACCATATGATGAAGTACCAACTACTTAAGGTCATTTATAAAATTTGTAATGAAAAATTACTGTTAATTTTTTTTCTGAAAATCTTATACCCGCGAGCTTCATAAACAAACATTTATTTCATAACCAGTGTTGGAGGGTCCTCGTTGGCTGAGGGGTCTAAGAAATTACTACTGTAATGACTTGCCAGTCAACACTGAGGTAGTCAGTTTTAACCCTGCTCATTTGGGTGTATTCAAATCCAATCTTATTGGCTAGGATTGTCAGTTTTCCTATCTAACATGAGGCACTATACTGCTTAATTCACCAATAAAAATTGGCTGCCACAAAATAGCTCAAAAGTGGTGGTTAAAAGTGGCATTAAAACACAGAAAATCAAATCATAATCATTGTTGGAAGTTTGATATCATAAGTGAAGTATTTTGCTTTAATTTTTTTTACAGGTAACTAAAAGCCTCATCCCTTACTTATAATTGATTTTAATATTTGGACTATGCACAAATTCATAAACACAGCAAAGCTGAGAAATGCTTTGAACTCAATTTCACTTTAGAACAAGAATTTAGGGCAAAAGTAATGATAAATTTGCTGAATATAGAATTACTTTTTATGCATCTTATATAATATAGAATAACTATCAAAAAGTTATAAAAAATATAAAGATGTCAAATATAATATTTCATGAGGAACATTGAAATCATTGCAAAGAAATATGGCTTCCTTCTGATTTTGAAAATATTTATTTACTATGCAAGAGTTACAGGAATTTTAAAAGTCACATTTAAAGCAATTTCCCACTTATTGCATACCAACTCTAATATTGCTCTGATTTATTTACCTTATCTCTTGGTTTTCTACTGGTGTGTGATCATCAAAATATTTGTTTTTCTATCCAGTTATAGGACTTTAACTTTTAATGTTAATGTTGCATTCTAACTTGAGTATGCCCTGATTTATAGACTTGATTATTTACACTATTATTAGGACTATAATGGTTTACTTTTATAAATTGTTATTTGGATGGAGAGATGTCTCATTGTCACTCACACCACATCCTCCTATATCTAGTTAGAGTAAAGATGTTCTTTCTTAAGTTTTAAGACTTTGACAAAAATGTTTTAAGGCAAGTTTTATACCTTTACACACATCCACGTGCAAATTTATTGACGGGTATTTTAATGACAGCTGATTGAATGCCTTCTACATAATTCAATTTTACCAGTTAATCATAGTATAATTGAGACAGGCTTATCTTCCTTCAGCTTTCAATATTTAGATTTAAATGAAAATTTTTGTTTCCTTTTTCTTCAGCTTGAAACAGAAACAGTAGTGACATTTGAAGTCAAAGAGTATGGTAAATATATAGTTACAGCAGATTTCATTGAGTATGTAGACAAAGGTAGTATCTTTGGTTAGCTTGCTTGTTAGCTGAACCGTGAATTCATTTTCAGGTCAGGTATACTACCCGTCTTTCGAAGTAGCCTAGTCCAACAGATAGATAGATTGGTTATCTGCTGAACTAGTCTACTCTTAAAGGAGGATGGTTTATCTGACCTAACAATGACTTCACAGTTCAGCTAACAAGCAAGCTAACCAATGATATTACCTTTGGATACATACTCAATGAAATCTGCTGTAAGGCATAAGATTGAATACAATTAGGGTTGTTCCAAAAATAAAGGTATGAGGGAGGGATGGGTGGGGGTCGGTTAGGTTGGAAGGCTCTTTTTATTTGGCCCACCTAAGCATAAATTTTTAATTTGATATTTCAAATTTTTCAAATGTTCCAGACATTTTTCTTTAAAAACCACCACCCATCAAATTTTGATAACATTGCCTTCTAACCCCCCTCCCCATACAAACAATTCTGAACAGCCTTTATGTATTTAAGTATATAAAATGTATTTCAGTCCCTAAAATGAATCCTGAAGTCAAAGTTGTGCTTTAAGCCACTTCTGTTTCTGAAAGAATAATTTCAAGAAATATGTAATCATCTGCAAAAGTAAATAAACTATCAAAACTTCAAAGTTGATGGGAGATAATTCATATTTAATGAAAATATGGAGATGTGGCAGTTATAGCTAAATGATTCAAATGTAAGCAATTAATGGTGAAAAATGAGGAGAGAAAACCATACAGTTGAGTCAGCTATAAAAGGCCTGACTAGAAAAATGTGAAACAAAAAAACTAATACATGTAGCATGTAGCATAATTTATAACAATTTAAGTTAAGAAAAACAAATATGACATTCATGAACCAACGACAACCTGTTCAAAGAAAACTGTTTTTCTAATACAGTTAGTTTTAACGGTGTGATCCCATTTCGCCTTAGCTGTGAATTCCAGGTAAAAAAGGTATAAAATATACTAAGGCCAGATGGGAATTGAACTAAGGCGAAATGTGAATTTAGATAAAAAATATTAAATAAACAAATTAAACCTTTGTGTTTTTATAGCAATTTGAACAACATGTAATAAGGGATTTGTTTCTCTTTAATTATTTTTTTTAATAAATTAAGTGATTTCAAAAGCTGTGAAATCAGGAAAAATCTACAATAAAATAAATGTAGTTGGAAAGTTGCTTCTATTGAAATATTGTTTGTTGATATTTCATAAAAGTTGCATTTTTTTAAAATTCTTGCAGTTAAAAAAATCAAAATAATTTAATTATCCTTTACATTATGCAACACAAAAAGTTTAATAGAAAGGAAAACAAAGACTTGTTTAATTACATAACAGAAACTTTAATAAAAAAAATAATTAAAAAATCTCCAAAACTGTGCTATTAAAATTATATATCACAAATAAATTATCTGTTGTTGAATAACCCTTTCTAAAACCACATTGGTTTTCGTTTAAAATCATGAATGCTGTAGAGAAAAGATGTAGTCTCTCGCATAAAATTGCGGTAAAAAGTTTCCCCATACAACTCAAAATGGTAATTGCTCTAAAATTTTTGGGGTCCAACTTGCTACCTTTATTTTTATAGACAGGCTTAACGTAACCAACTAGCCAACTGTCAGGTATAATACCAGTGCGAAATATAACGTTAAATAATTTTTCGTAAAATTAAATGAATAAACTAGCTGTAGACTTGATATATTCATCTATTATACGATCATCCCCAAATGCTTTATCATTTTTCAGGTTTTGATGAGATGTAAATAGCACATAATTTTAAACTATTGTTCTTAAAATTCACAGTTTTACCTGTATATAAGGTTTTTTTAAACTTTAGCACCACACCTCACT
Organism: Mytilus trossulus; assembly: GCF_036588685.1. Lineage (NCBI taxonomy): Eukaryota > Metazoa > Mollusca > Bivalvia > Mytilida > Mytilidae > Mytilus > Mytilus trossulus. The sequence goes on from NC_086384.1 coordinate 47,310,496, forward strand.
GTAAATATCTGTAAATATTTTAAAACCATATATCCCCAAGTGGGAGTGCTCCGATATATAACGGAGGAATCTACCTGAACAGAACAGAACAGAACAGATGCCCTTTAGAATTTCGTCTTTAGAAATTCTTCTGTTTAGATCTTCATTAAGCCTATCGACATCATTCGGGTTTAGAGTTGGAATAGTTGTATTTTCTTCAATTTCTGGTGCGGCCTTCACATCTTTTTTCTACTGTTAAGAAATTTCCAATACTCTTTTGAGTTATCGGATCTCAATGTGTTTATAATTTTGGCCATTTTCTTTCTATATGAACAGAGACATATATACACATGTGTATATATGTCTCTGATATGAACAATAAATTAATTGCTTAATCTAAAGTTTTTTTGTATTGTTTCTCCGAAGATTTCATAATTTGACGATTTTCTTCGGAACTAATGTTCTTAAATTTTCTTTTGAGTTTGCGATAATTTTCAAATATTTATATCAGTGCCTTGTACTTGTATGATATTTGTCTTTATTTATTCATTAAAATATGAAATGTTCATATCCAATTTGTCATCTCTAATAGGACTTTATTTACAAAATATAACACATTAGTAAAAAAAAAAAAAAAACACTTTCAGGAAAAAAAAGAGCAACTATAAAAAGTGGGACACCAAAAATGAAAAAATATATAAATCCTTTAAAAAGTATTTAATGGTAGAAATTGACATCAAAATAACAAATATCAACTAATTGCAATACAAACAAAACATAACTTAATTTTATTGTTTACAGAACTTAATTCTTGTGTACCTGAAAATTTGTACTAAGGCAAACTGGGATTAATTTTATATATAAATTTTGACAGCTAAGGCGAAATGAGAATAAGCCGTTTTAACCTGTCAGCTCATGTAGACACACTGTTGAAAAAGCTAATTAATCAAACTGCCAATAACAGACTTTTATTTGAACTTGAAATTATTTTTTTAAATTATGGAATTTGCTTGATTTCTTGTTATTGAATTTTTTAACAAATTCCATGTTTATTCTGAGCACAACACTTTCTATTACAAAGAAAATAGTATATATTCATTAGAATGTACTGTGCCGCGCACAACACTGTCTATACAAAATACATTGTATGGAAAGTGTTATGAACAGCTTAGAACGTTATAATACCAAATAAACATGGAATTTATTATAAATTTCAAACACAAGAAATTATGCAAATTCCATAATTAAAAATAATTCCAAGGTTGAATGATAGCCTGTTCAATAGAGATCAAAAGATGAATAGATTTGGTTTTCCTTTGAAATATTTGTTTACCATTAAATCCTCTGATATTTCAGTTTTACCAAAGTTCAGTATAACTCTGAAGTCAGAACCAGACATTATTCTCCCAACAACAGAGAAGATAAGAATAAATGTTTCAGCTAAGTGAGTATTTACTAATGTTAAGGTAGTTTTCTGCCATCTTGGATTGTAGAAGACTGCAAATTTTTGGTCTAGATATTAACAGTAATTTATGTTGAAATCGAATTTACTTGTGGGACTTTGTTCTCAAATGATGAAAATAAATTGTTATGGATTTTAGTATAACAAATTTTTGTTTAAGGTTGTTACTACAGGGAGATACAGTGTGTGGTTCAATTTTTTTTTATTTTTTTTTTATATTTTTGTCAAAGAGTCAAAGTAAATATTTTGTTAAAATTTTATGAAAATTGAACGAGCCACATTAATTTTAGTCAAAGTCTTTGGTACCACCTTGAAAAATATTCCCTATTGTTTATTTGTCAATATTTCAGTGTATCTAGAGGCTGTCATTTGAACCATAGACAATATCTTGACCAATCCTGGTTTAATAATGCCCAGTTTGGTCAAGTAGACCAATATCAACTTTGAGGTCACTCTAAGGGTCTAGTTAATGGTCATGATATTTTTATAATGTATTGTTAACAGCAGAGAAAACACTTACTTTGCAGTTAGAATTTTAATATCTGAATTTCAATTTAATATTTCAGTTATTTTCATGGAAAAGCAATTGACGGTACCTGTGTTTTATCGTATGGAATTATTACGGATGGACAACATAAAATCAGTGATGTTGACCTGAAAAAGCAGGTAAAATTTCAAATTTAAATTTTATTCACAATATAAACTGCTTTGCTCATTGTTGAAGGCAGTACAGTGACCTTTTTCTATGTCATTTGAATCTTGTCAAGAGTTGGCTCATTGGCAATCATACCACATCTTCTTTTTTAAATCAACTAGAAATTATAACATAGTTTATACTGTAATGAACAAGCATATAATTGAAGTTATATAGTGGACATGAAAAAAAAGAAATAACTTTCAGCAAAAAATATAGCTGACACATGTAAGACTACTTTAAAACAGGGTTCTGTCATATTGCTTTTTAAATTTATGGCTCTGAAGATGCAAGCATACTTTGTTATCAAATGTTGGAAGTATCAATAGATAGGTTTCGATATGTTGAATAAGAGTTATTAATTTCGACTATTTTATAAAAGTAACTTGAAATATGTGGTACCAACTAGTTAATATATCCTTACAAGATTGTAGTTATGAATCAAGCAAATTCAAAGAAATTATATTTTCTCATAAAAGAACTTATTCTGAAGTCTTGTGATCAGTACAACAAGTTGAATTTTTGGCTGATTTTGAAGTAATTTGTGCTCTGACATATTCCTCCAACATTTTAAAAAAGGGAAGTAACTCTTGCTAAAATTGTGTCAATCTATTTATAAGTTTTAGAAATTAATGATTATTATTATCATGGAAAAGGGGCATAAAGGGGTGGGGGTGTATCTACATGGAAGAATTCAAAATAAAATTTCCATTTCACGATGAAGGCACAATTAAAAACTTCTTGCATCATCATGTTGACCCTTCTACCAATTACACGTAACACGGTGAATAATAAAGCTTTTTAGCTCACCTGACCTGAAAGGTCAAGTGAGCTTTTCTCATCACTTGGCGTCCGTCGTCCTGCGTCCGTCGTCCTGCGTCCGTCGTCCTGCGTCCGTCGTCCTGCGTCCGTCGTCCTGCGTCCGTCGTCCTGCGTCCGTTGTCCGTCGTCCGTTGTCCGTCGTCCGTAAACTTTTACAAAAATCTTCTCCTCTGAAACTACTGGGCCAAAATCTACCAAACTTGGCCACAATCATCCTTGGGGTATCTAGTTTAAAAAAGTGTCCGATGACCTGGCCATCCAACCAAGATGGTCGCCATGGCTAAAAATAGAACACAGGGGTAAAATGTATATTTTGTCTTATATCTTTAAAACCAAAGCATTTAGACAAATCTGACAGGGGTAGAATTGTTGATCAGGTCAAGATCTATCTGCCCTGAAATTTTCAGACGAATTGGACAATCTGTTGTTGGGTTGCTGCCCCTGAATTGGTTATTTTAAGGAAATTTTGCAGTTTTTGGTTATTATCTTGAATACTATTATAGATAGAGATAAACTGTAAACAGCAATAATGTTCAGCAAAGTAAAACCTACAAATAAGTGCACATGACCAAAATTGTCAGTCAACCCCTTAAGGAGTTATTGCCCTTTATAGTCAATTTTTAACCACTTTTCGTCATTTTTTGTAACTTGTCTAAAAATCTACTTCTCTAAAACTACTTGGCCAAATTAAGCCAAACTTGGTCACAATTATCATTGAGGTTTATAGTTTAAAAATGTGTCCGATGACCCAGACTACCAAACAAAATGGCTGACATGGCTAAAATTAGAACATAGTGGTAAAATGCAGTTTTTGCTTTATATCTTTGAAAATAGGACATTTAGGGAAAATCTTTCAAGATTTAAATGTCCATCAGAATAAGATATATCCCCTCACAAATTTTCAGATGAATCGGACAACCCGTTGTTGGGTTGCTGCCCTGAAATTGGTAATTTTAAGGAAATTCTGCAGTTTTTGGTTATTATCTTGAACACTATTATAGATAGAGATAAACTGTAAACAGCAATAGTGTTCAGCAAAGTAAGATCTACAAATAAGTCGGCTTGATCAAAATTGTTAGAGGACCCCTTAAGGAGTTATTGCCCTTTATAGTCAATATTGAACAATTTTTTGTCATTTTTGTAACTTCTAAAAATCTACTTTTCTTAAACTACTTGGGCAAATTTAACCAAACTTGGTCACAATCATAATACTAGGGTATCTATTTTAAAAAAATGTGTCTAATGATCCTGCCTACCAATCAAAATGGCCGACATCAGCAAATACAGTAACAGGTGAGCGACACAGGCTCTTGAGAGCCTCTAGTTTTACCAAAAAAAACTCACACAACTGAAACACATTAAACAAATGAAATATGGAAATCAATTTAAAAATAGACTTATGTTTTTCAAAAATAGTCACGTGGTTTGTCGACTTAATCAATTAACAAGTTGAATTCATCATCTCGACTTCTTATTACTATGTCATTACATTTATATTAGCAAGTTGATATTGTAATGCCATTATTTCTTCATCATTCTCACAGGCACTTGTCTCAGAAAAAAAAATCCTATATACCTTATTATAACACAAGGTACTTAACTTGCATTTTAGAAAAATGTTGGGTGGTGACGAAGTTCCGTTATATGCCGCTTTATAGGCTGTTAATCCCACTAAAGCTTGTTTTATCGTAAATCAAAATTGATTTATCTTTACAATGGTGTATAACATGCCTACATTTATTGTCGGAATCATCCGTAGCAATCCTACCAAAGTATGTCAATTGTTATAATTTTGCAAACCGCTGAAGAATTGGCAATAAACGCGTCATGCTCCTTGTATATCTCGGTTTCCGATTGGTCAATTCTATGGGAAAGTCTAAATGATTCTCGGAGTTATCTGATCTTGTTTCATTTCATACGTAAAGTCAAGAGAGAGTCTGAAAGACATTAACGTCATGGGAAAATTTGTAACTTATTAGACATACCACAAACAACACTTGTTAGATTTTTTCACGGTATATCATACAATTTTACTAACTGTATGATACGAAAACTAACAGTTTTTTTTAAAACGATTTTTATAATAAATCATTTACTGCGGCCGTTTATTGCCAATTCTTCAGCGGTTTGCAAAATTATTACGATTGACATACTTTGGTAGGATTGCTACGGATGATTTCGACAACAAATGTAGGCATGTTATACACCATTGTATAGATAAATCAATTTAGATTTACGTTATAACAAGCTTTAGTGGGGTTGACAGCCTATAAAGCGACATATAACGGAACTTCGTCACCACCTAACATTTTTCTAAAATGCAAGTTAAGTACCTTGTGTTATAATAAGGTATATATAGGATTTTTTTTTCTGAGACAAGTGCCTGTGATCATTCTGACAAGTTGACTCCACAAGATGATTAGATTCCAGCTTATAACACACAACATAACTACTAATTCTGACTTATTAGCAACAAAATAACTTTACAAGGGATGTACCATATGCGCTTCCATAGGTTTGTGTTGCTAGTCTTTAGTTTTCTATATATTGTTTTGTGCACTTTTATTTGTCTGTTTGCCTTTTTAGTTCACCTGTCCCGAAGGGCCAAGTGAGCTTATGCCATCACTTGGCGTCCATCGTCGTCCGTCGTCTGTCGTCGTCTGTCGTCGTCCCTCGTTGTCTGTCATCGTAAACTATTTCAAGAATCTTCTCCTCTGAAACTACTAGGCCAAATTCTTCCAAACTTTAAATGAATGTTCCTTAGGGTATCTAGTTTATAAATTGTATCTGAAGTTTTGATCTATCAACAAACATGGTCGCCATTGCTAAAAATAGAACATAGGGGTCAAATGCAGTTTTTGGCTTATATCTCAAAAATGAAAGCATTTAGAGCAAATCTGACATGGGGAAAATGTTCATTAGGTCAAGATCTATCAGCCCTGAAATTTTCAGATGAATCAAACAACCCATTGTTGGGTTGCTGCCACTTAATTGGTAATTTTAAGGAAATTTTGCAGTTTTTGGTCATTATCTTGAATATTATTATAGATAAAGATAAACTGTAAACAGCAAAAATGATCAGCAAAGTAAGATCTACAAATAAATTTATATGACCAACATTGTCAATTGACCCCTTTAGGAGTTATTGCCCTTTATAGTCAATTTTTAACCATTTTTCGTTAATCTTAATTTATTTTTACAAAAATCTTCTCCTCCGAAACTACCCGGCCAAATACTTCCAAACTTTAAATGAATGTTCCTTAGGGTATCTAGTTTATAAATTGTATCCGAAGTTTTGATCTATCAACAAACATGGTCGCCATTGCTAAAAATAGAACATAGGGGTCAAATGCAGTTTTTGGCTTTTATCTCAAAAAGAAAGCATTTAGAGCAATTCTGACAGGGAGTTAAAATGTTCATTAGGTCAAGATCTATCAGCACTGAAATTTGTTGATGAATCGAACAACCCATTGTTGGGTTGCTGCCACTTAATTGGTAATTTTAAGGAAATTTTGCAGTTTTTGGTCATTATCTTGAATATTATTATAGATAAAGATAAACTGTAAACAGCAAAAATGATCAGCAAAGTAAGATCTACAAATAAGTTAAATGTCCAAAATTGTCAATTGACCCCTTAAGGAGTTATTGTCGTCCTTTAATGACAATTTTTCACAATTTGTTCATCATATTTGCTAACTTTAAAAAATCTTCTCCTCTAAAACTACTCAACCAAATTTAACCGAACTTCAACTGAATGATCAGTAGGGTGTATTAAATGAAGTTTGTGTTTATTGTCTATTTTGTCAAAAAACATGGCCGTCATGGCTAAAAATAGAACACAGGATAAAATGCAGTTTTTGGCTGATATCTCAAAAACTCCAGCATTTAGAGCAAATAAAACAAGAAGTTAAAGTATTATTAGGTCAAGGTCTACCTGTCCTGAAATTTCAGCCGAATTGGGTAACTGTTTTTTTAGGTATAATGCCCCTTAAGGTGGTACCTAACACTACAGGGAGATAACTCTGTAAAATCACCTAAACGTTTTAATGACGTTGTGTTGTTAAGGGAATATTAAGCTTCTAAATGATCAAAATTAGTTTTTGTCAAACTGCTATATACACAGTGTAATTTTTCTGATAAAATGCTTGGTTCACATTTTTTAAAAGTTTTATATTTTTGTCAAAGGGTCAAAGTAAATACTTTGCCAAAATTTTGTGAAAATTAAACGAGCCAAATTCATTTTAGTCTAAGTGTTGGATTATTGGATACCACCTTAATTGATGATTTTAAAGAAATTTTGCAGTTTTTGGTTATTATCTTGAATATTATTATAGATACAGATAAACTGTTATAGCGAAAATGTTAAGCAAAGTAAGATCTACAAATAAGTTTATTTGACCAGAATTGTCAATTGACCCCTTAGGGAGTTATTGCCCTTTAAAGACATTTTTCACAATTTGTTCATCATGTTGACTTACTTTAAAAAATCTTCTCCTTTGAAACTGCTGTATCAATTTCAGCCAAACTTAGGCTAAATGAGTTTCAGAGTATCTAGTATAAATTTTATATTTTATTTCCTTGTATGTCAAGAAACATAGCTCCTATGGCTAAAATAGAACATAAGAGAAAATGATTTTTTTTTTGCTTTTGAAGAAAATAGGGCGATTCAAAGAACATTTAAATAGATTGAAGAGCCAAAATAATCATTGATGAGAGATTTAACCCAAAAAATTAAGGTGAGCCATTCAGGCTCTTGAGAGCCTCTTGTTATTTTTGAGCCATGAAGTCAGTTTATTTTTCGATATATGAGTTTGATTGTCCCTCTGGTATCTTTTGCCCCTCTTTTATCATGTACACTTTTGTCTTCTAATATTAAGAAACAAATCAATCATCAACATAGAATAGAATTTTTTTTTTTTTGCACTGTACATTTTTTTATGGTCCATTGTTGTTGTTAAACAATAAAACCACCTTGCATACCAAAGTCCACTGTAGGTCTTGTAGATTGTCGCTTCAATGAAATTTACCCCACATCTTCATTGATTTGCAACAAGAAAGTATATAGTTAAAATGATATTGGTTTATTACTTTTGTAACTCATATAAAATGTTAGAAATTCAAATGCAAACTTACTTACAGTTACACTACTAAATAATTTACCTCGTATATGTCTGAGTTACATCCAACGAATATTGAATCATTATTGATTTCTATAGAATATGGCTTGACTATTCCAAATTCTTTAGTTCTAACAAAATGAATGCATTGTACATTGTTATCAAGGATGTGTAAAATAGCATTCACATAATCAGCAACTATAATATTGTTATATGAGGTACTTTTTAAATCTGCAAGTGTAAAAGGATGATCATAGTCATTTATTTCAGGATGTCCCAAATAAACACCATCAATCCAGTGACCTCTTTGATTTAGCTTAATCACTCTGCCCTCATATTTATCATTAAATAAATCACCAACATAAATGTCATTGTTGTTGTCGGTAGTGATTTTACTTGGTAAGGTAAATATTGGTTTTGATTCACTGTCTAAATGATATGTCATCTCATGTTCTCCATACATGTTCATCTTTATGACTTTCTTGGGACCATTTGGAGGAAACGCTGGACCATCTTCCCGTGCTCCTACAATAATTTTGTTGTTTTTCGAAATATGAAATGCAGAATTTATAATCAATGGTGCAGCTGTGTATTTGGAAGGTATAATTTTTCCTGTCTCAGGTATGAACACATACAAGGTTGACTTCCGTAGGGAGAGAAATAAATCTCCAAAATTATTAAGTTGCATTCTTACTACATCATTTACATTACCAGTTCTTTCTTTATTTATTGATCCATCTTGAAGAAGTTTAATATGTTTTATTTTCTTTGAGTTATAACTACTTATCCACATTGATCCATCATTAGTACATATCATACAATCAATTGTTGAAAAGGTGGTTTTATATTTTCTTGAAAAGTTGAAATTAGGGTTAAAATGCAGCTCCTTCAATCTTCCATACATTGATGTAATTGTTTGTTGTTCAATACAGCCAGGAACAAAATTTTGAAGACCTTTGTACTTGGTAACATCGATCAATCTTATTTCTCCCTTTTCTATTGTTTCTTTTGTTGCAGTCTTGAAGACCTTTATTAGATCCTTTGAGTCTATTACATCTTTGAAAAATGTGCTTCTAAACTCATTATCCCTCAATTTCTCCTTTGTCTTGTTTTCATCAGCTTCCAATGGCTTAATCATTATGTTAAATCTGTCATCAAGTTGACTTAAAAGATTCTCTGACTGTCCATGAATGATATCTATCAAAAGTTTCTCTTGTTTCTGTATTGCTTGTTTTTTCTCTGTATAATTTGAAAGTCCTTCTGTTTTCATCTTCTCTAGTGTCTCCATGTTTGCTGTCAATAAAACAAGATCTTGGTCTGTGCTAGCTTGCAAGTCTGTCAAAACATCCATAGAATTTTTGAATCCTTCACTTATTTCAATCATGGTGTGTGTATTATGAGCATTGGTAATACACAAAGGGCAGACAACTTCTTCACATTCAGTACAGTATAAACAGCATACTTTCCCAGAATGCTTATCACATTTAATATTATTGAAATCATAAATGTGTCCTAATTATTTATACGACCGTCGTCGTCGTCGTCCGAATACTTTTAGTTTTCGCACTCTAACTTTAGTAAAAGTGAATAGAAATCTATGAAATTTTAACACAAGGTTTATGACCACAAAAGGAAGGTTGGTATTGATTTTGGGAGTTTTGGTCCCAACATTTTAGGAATTAGGGGCCAAAAAGGGCCCAAATAAGCATTTTCTTGGTTTTCGCGCTATAACTTTAGTTTAAGTTAATAGAAATCTATGAAATTTTGACACAAGGTTTATGACCACAAAAGAAAGGTTGGGATTGATTTTGGGAGTTTTGGTTTCAACAGTTTAGGAATTAGGGGCCAAAAAAGGGCCCAAATAAGCATTATTCTTGGTTTTCGAACAATAACTTTAGTTTAAGTTAATAGAAATCAATGAAATTGATACACAATGTTTATGACCACAAAAGGAAGGTTGGTATTGATTTTGGGAGTTTAGGTCCCCACAGTTTAGGAATTAGGGGCCAAGAAGGGACCCAAATAAGCATTTTACTTGGTTTTCGCACCATAACTTTAGTATAAGTAAATAGAAATCTATGAAATTTAAACACAAGGTTTATGACCATAAAGGTTGGTATTGATTTTGGGAGTTTTGGTCCTAACAGTTTAGGAAAAAGGGGCCCAAAGGGTCAAAAATTAAACTTTGTTTGATTTCATCAAGAATTGAATAATTGGGGTTCTTTGATATGCGGAATCTTACTGAGTATGTAGATTCTTAATTTTTGGTCCATTTTCAAATTGGTCTACATTAAGGTCCAAAGGGTCCAAAATTAAACTTAGTTTGATTTTGACAAAAAATTAATCGGTTGGGTTCTTTGATATGCTGAATCTAAAAATGTATTTAGATTCTTGATTATTGGCCCAGTTTTCAAGTTGGTCAAAATCGGGGTCCAAAATTAAACTTTGTTTGATTTCATTAAAAATTGAATAAATGGGGTTCTTTGATATGCCAAATCTAACTGTGTATGTAGATTCTTCATTTTTGGTCCTGTTTTCAAATTGGTCTACATTAAAGTCCAAAGGGTCCAAAATTTAACTTAGTTTGATTTTAACAAAAATTGAAATCTTGGGGTTCTTTGATATGCTGAATCCAAACATGTACTTAGATTTTTGATTATGGGCCCAGTTTTCAAGTTGGTCCAAATCAGGATCTAAAATATTATATTAAGTATTGTGCAATAGCAAGTCTTTTCAATTGCACAGTATTGCACAATGGCAAGAAATATCTAATTGCACAATATTGTGAAATAGCAATATTTTTTTTAATTAAGAGTTATCTTTCTTTGTCCAGAATAGTAAGCAAGAAATATCTAATTGCACAATATTGTGAAATAGCAATATTTTTTTTTAATTGGAGTTATCTTTCTTTGTCCAGAATCAACTCAAATCTTTGTTATATACAATGTATATTCACTTTTTACTACCAACTGATAAATTAAAATAATCTTTACCATTCAGTGATAACAAGCAGTTTTTTTACATCTTAATATTTTATGATGTATTTAAATGAGTAGTTATTGTTGCAAACTCCATTAGAAATTTAATTGAGATTAATTTGGAATAAGTGAAAGGGGGATGTGATTTAAAAAAAATGGGTTCAATTTTCTCATTTGAAATGAAATTTCATAAATAAAATGAAAATTTCTTCAAACATTTTTTTGAGAGGATTTATATATTCAACAGCATAGTGAATTGCTCTAAGAGAAATTTTTTTTTTTAAGTTCATTAGAACACATTCATTCTGTGTCAGAAACCTATGCTGTGTCAACTATTTAATCACAATCCAAATTTAGAGCTGAATCCAGCTTGAATGTTGTGTCCATACTTGCCCCAACCGTTCAGGGTTCAACCTCTGCGGTCGTATAAAGCTACACCCTGCGGAGCATCTGGTTTGTTCAGTTGCAATGCTTTTTAAGTCCACAATGTTATGTTCTTCAGTGGATTTGACTTTCTCATGAATTTTTCCGCATTTATCACAAATCAATAAATTACACAGTAAACATTTCCACTTTATTTTACTTTCTTCTTCACACATTTGACATGCTAAGACCGTCTGTCCTTTCTGGAAAGATTTTGATAAAGCCATTTTGAATATTCTTTTATTTAATTGTACACTGACTTTTAAATTAAAATTTGCAATGAATATAATTGCTTTTTGATTCCTTTGTTAAGCTTTGTTGTTTATTGTATGCACCTTGGTTACGCTAACCTTGAACTTTTAAGTTATTGGAGATCTATATTTTTGCAAAATATTTTAAATGACATAATCTAAAAAAAAACAATAGGTAATAAAAGAGCATAAATGGTGTCATTATTTTTTTCAGTGTTTGCACAAATGTTAATGGGCCTATTGCATTTTCCACTAATTTTTCAAAGTCCCAATACTACGTTTCCGCAAATTTAAAGTATACGTTTCCGCAATTTGTATTTATTACTTTCCCGCAAATTTACCTGGTAAATTATAAAGATTTGAATGTACATATATGATATTTTCTTTTATCTATTTTAATTTTTAATAAAGAAAATGTTCTGATCTCAGTATAGCTAAAATTTACTAGATATAACTAGTTGACTCGAGTAAGAGTGAGTTAAACTTCTTTGAGAGATCTTTGGTTTGGCTTACTTGCCAGTTAACATGATTGAAGAATGCTTTGTTGAATTAGTTGCCGATGCTCCATCTGACGATAAATGCATGAGGTCTGCCGATTTTATGCTGGAATTTTATATAGATGGCAATTGAGATTTCCACCAACCATTTGGGCATCACCTCCTGACCCCGAGGAAAAGAGAACAACGAATGGTGTCAAGTCTTTTCGTGCCTACCTGAACGAGCAGTTTTACGCTAGCCATCCTACCATATCTGTCGTTGTCGGTGTGTTATCGAAACTGAAGACAACATCTTACATAAAGATGAGAACTCTAACTGTAAAAGCACCCGTTAGGAAATATGAAAAGGAGAAGATGGACTTCCTTTCTGAACAAAATACAAAACTTGTGAATGTGAATGTGCTACTATAGACCTTGTACGACGTGTTGACTACAAATATTCTGCCAGAACTGACTTATGAACTCATATCAAGACATTTTTGAACATACGTTAATGATGTATTTTACTTACAAGTTATGATGACCTTTAACTTAATACATATTCACTTTTTTAATATAGCTTTGCTTTCGAACAATAGGTATTCCTGAATTATTTCCGGAATAGTGACTTTTTTTCCGGAAAAGTAAGATATTTATTTGCGGAAATGTATTTTATTTTTTTTCCGGAAACGTCATCTTTTTTTCGCGGAAAAGTAATGGCAATTTGCGGAAACGTAAAACGCCGATGTTAATATGTATTATCAACTGAAATATTTTTAAAGTAATGTTTTTGCTTGCATGTTTTTATCTATCATTATGTAGATACAAAATTTTAAACCTTGTATCTACCTGCTATGATGAGTTTATTGACAAATTATATTGATATATAGATTCAACCCTATTTATTATCTAGCATGTATGATTCTGATCTCTCACATTACAGAATTAAAAAACAGAATTTAGTGTATATTTTTGTCATTTTACCTTTTGTCCATAATTTTGCTTTTTTAATAGAATACACTAAAAAAAAGAATATGGACCAATTTCTCAAAGCTATATTGTAAAGTCATTTACCATTGGTTCTTGAAGTCAGTGAAAATAAAATAAAACTAGGCTAGGTACTACTTTACATGTTAGTCTAGTCAAAATAAAGTTTAACCTCAAACAAATTGCAACAAAAGAAATTTTTGTGCAATATGAATAATAAGTAAATGTCTAAACAACATATCAAAAATCGACAAAAATCAATCGGCTTGTTTTTTCTTAAAATCGATTACAAATATGCTGATAATTTCCGTGTATATTACATTACGATCAGGCTGCTGTAGAGTGAAAGAGTTCACAAAAGGGAAATAACTGCAATGTAGCAGATGAATTTGCTGTTATATTATCAACAATTTTGCCGGTTTTGGTAAGTATTTAAATGAAATAAAAGGCAATAAGTTGTATAATAGGTATGTTTATAATGTTCAATTCATTTATAGATGTTCCCAAATACTGATTGTTTGTCAGTAAATGATATTTGTCTACGATTCACAGACTGGCTCTGTCGACGCCTTTTAATGAATTAATTTTGAATGTAGGCCGAAAAACTCTGATATGTCTTTTGGTTATAAATAAAACCAATTACCCTTTTATAAAATATACCCAAAACAAGGAAAAACTACATTTTTATGACGTCTGCAAGCCAAGGCTATTTCGGGAGAAAAAAAAGTATGGAACGCCGTTGGCGTCATTTTATACTTTTAATTATCGGAATGAAAATGGAATTTCTTATGTGATACAGGCATTTTAGACTATTTCAAATTTTTTTTTTTGCATCAATATTGTATTAGGACATACGACAATTAACACTAATACACTTTTATACAACAAAGTTTTCTGACTGTTTTAAGCCAATTATATATTTGTTTCTTACTGTATTCAATATAACCGACGATTTTTATTATACATGTATTTTATTGCTTTCTATCAAATGTGTTCTAGTACATGTAGAAACACTATTATATTTTTGTTTTATTTAAATTCTAAATTCATGGCTACTATATAACATCATATATATTCAATTATAAATTAAAAGGATGAATTTATAATGTTTTTTATTTTTTTACAGATGGCATCATGGACATGCAGTTGTATCTTTTGTGACAAGCTCCTGGAAAACGGTGAACCCACAGTTAAACTTGGAAAGAAAGGGTGTGATAACATCAACAAAATCAGCTCCGACAGACACAAGGACATATTAACTGCTCCTGGCCAAACAGTTCACCATGATTGTAGACGAGATTTTATAAACCTTAAATCGACAAGATGGAAAATAAGTTTGAATGTAGACCCGGAAATAAGTGATAGAGAAAGAGATTTAAGGTCCAGCAAACCACTATTCAAATTTGAAGATAACTGCTTGTTCTGTGGGCAAACTGCAAAGAATTACAAAAGAAAAAGAGGATATGACGTTGTTTGTGTCAGAACTTTAGATTTTCAGTCATCGGTAGAAACTACATGTAGAGAGAGAAATGACAAATGGGGAGAAGAAGTTTTCAATAGAATACAGATGGCTCATTCTGATTTGCATGCGGCAGATGCAGTTTATCATGCTCAATGCAATTCAAACTTTAGAACTGGGAAGCAAATGCCACAAACTATAGCTACAACACTGGAGGACAATTTGAAAAAAAGAAAAACATCCTATGCAGGTAGACCAAAGAATGATACTGCAGAAAATGGTTTCCAGGAAATTATGTTGAAAATAGAAAAGAATCGGAAGCAAATATCTATTGCTGATGTAGTACGTGAGATGGAAAAAATATGTGGCGTAGAGAATACGTATTCAATTGTCCACATGAAGAAAAAAATCCTGGATCATTTTGGTAAATCAGTATTGTTTACAGAAGAAGAAGGAAAACCAAGTATTCTGACGTTCCGAGACAACATTTCATCGATATTGCATACTTCTTATAATCGTAGAGGAAAAGAAAATAAGGAAGAAGAAAAGAAATCTATCATATCAACTGCAGCACAACTTATAAAAGAAGACATCAAGCTAATAACGTCTAAAGACCTTTATTATCCGTCTGCAGAAGAAATGGAGTCAGAGACCTCAAATGTTGACTATGTCCCTCGTTCACTAAGAATATTTTTGAACTCGTTATTTAGCGAAGCAGATTGTATCAACAAAATTTCAGCAATTGGACATACAATCATACAGGCAACAAGGCCACGAAGTGTAATAGCACCATTGCAGATTGGCTTAGGTATTCAAATGCACCACCACTTTGGTTCCCCCATCCTTGTCGACACACTGTACAATCTTGGGTTTTGTTCATCCTACAGTGAGGAACAGAAATTTTAAATGAACGCTGCTGCGTCAAGAAGCACAGAAAAAGAAAATGACAGTCAATCAGTTGTACAGTTCGTTGCAGATAATGTAGACCACAACATACGATCTTTAGATGGGTTTGGAACTTTTCATGGGATGGGTATTATATCAGCCTCCACTCCTGGCATCAAGACAGCAAGAGCTGTACCTCGTACGAATCCAAGCATAAAAGAAATAACTGCATTAGCGAAAATAAACATCAAATTCTACAAGGAACAATCCAACTCGTTCAGGCAATTAAAATATGAAGTACTCAAGAAAAGAGAGATGGGAAATGAGACTTGGAAGCTTGATCTATTATCCAAAATTTGTTGACCTCTAAAGTTAAGTGCAAGTTGGTCAGCTATAATGCATAAAACTAGTGGATCTTATCCCGGACAGTCAAATATTACATTTCTTCCTATGATCGATCTTAATCCTAGCGACGAGTCCTGCATCTATACAACACTCCATTTTGTCTGTAAAGAGGCTAAGAAAAACAAATGCACTCCTATACTAACTTTTGATCAGCCGTTATACTGGAAGGCAATGACGATTCTTCAAAACGAACCCACTACCAGCTCACTTAAGTCTGTCGTACTGAAACTTGGAGGATTCCATGCAGAGATGAGTTTTGTCGGGAGCATCAGGTACCTAATGTCTGGATCAGGATTGATGAACATCTTTGAAACTGTATATGCATCCACAGCGGTATCACATATGTTGAGTGGAAAGGCAATTGCTAGAGCTGTAAGGGGACACTTCTTATTAGACACTGCTCTCACTGCATTGATACTCTCAGATATTTATGGGATTCCAGTTCCAAAAATAGACGTAAGCTCAGAGGAAAACGAAGATGAAGACTGTACTCAAACTTATGATACTTCTAAAGTTCAAATTCACGATACATGCTATACGGAAGAATTTTCGAATGCCACTGATCTATTACATTTATTTTTGAAAGGAGATGTGACTCTGACAGATATCAATCAAAGTAATGCATTAAACATTATAAGAGATAAAATAGAAGAATTTCGACAGCTTCTGGCCACAATCTGTATGCAAAGTCTGCATGGATTTATCTTAATCAAATGGAATGTCTCAAGGAAAAAAATGCAGAAGTAGCAGCTCTTTTTGAAAGAGGATACCATGTGATCAGACGAACAGATCAATATTGGGCAGGTATTTCGTCTGATTTGGCTATTGAGCAAGCTTTAATGCGAAGCATTAACACAACAGGAGGGCTTACCAGAGGATGAGGTATGAGTGAAAGCCAGAGAGCACTCTGGATTTTATCTATGCCTGATTGTGCTGAGGTAAATAATGCAATGATGACATTTACCGGGACAAAACTCTATTCCTCAGATCAACATAAAGAAGATGGCGTTAGTCGCAAAAAACGGGATACTTAAGATACTATGATATTTGCTTCCTTTCTTCAAGAGAGAAACCCATTTGTGGAGGAAGAGGGTATGAGAAACATAGAGACGGGTGTATCAGCAACATCAGGTGTGAATGCAGATAGAGCTAAAGATATTGGACTCAGTATATTAAAATCGATGGAAGATAAATGCGTATCAGAGTTTACTTTCAAAAGAAAATACCAGGCTATCACACTTCAAGACAAACCTACTTGCGTAAATTCGGAACCTGAAATGGCATCAATCAACCCACAACTTTTATTTCAGAGATTTATCATCGCAGCAGACAGTATACATGAAGACAAATCTGAAATATTTGCTTATAAACTGTCTAGTCAACCAAGTTCTATGTTTGATTCGTCCGGATTTATGAGGCCAGCATCAAAGTCAACTCTAGCAGATGCGATTTGGAATCTTGGAGACTGCAGTACAGAATATACAGATACTGTCTACAGTTATGTTGTTGATGGCGGATCACTTATGCATAAAATACCGTGGAAAAGTGGGTTGACATTTGGAGAAATTTGTAAAAGGTATATTGATTCCATAAAGTGTTATGACTCGATTGTTGTAGTATTTGATGGATACGTGTCCGGTCCTGATACTAAAGATGCAATGCATCTTAAGCGAACCAAAGGAATATTTGGTACAAAAGTAACATTTACGGAGACAACGCCTTTTAGGTCAAAAAAGGAATTATGTTTGGCTAGTAATGAAAATAAACAGAACTTTATTGAAATGTTGAGTAGACATATGCATGCAAACGGAATTGAAACAAAGCATGCTTCAGCAGATGCAGACGTTTTGATCGCTAAAACTGCAGTAGAATCTGCCATTTCGCACCCAACAATACTCCTTGGTGAAGATACTGACCTGTTGGTACTTCTGTTGTACTATAACAATTTTGAATCCTTGAATCTGATCTTTAAACCAAATCATGATAAGAAGACAAAGTCAAAAGTATGGGACATAAATAAAACGAAAGGCGTTCTTGGACAAAACATGTGCAAAGTCCTTCCGATCATTCACGCAATAAGCGGTTGTGACACGACATCAAAGCTGTATGGTGTAGGAAAGGTAGCTACATTAAAGAAATTTATTGACAGTCAAATATTGAAAGATCTTGCTGAGATATTTTTAAAAGGGTCTCTTGTTGAAGACATTATAAATGCCGGGGGAAAAATAATTACGTTTTTGTACGGAGGTGCTCCGATTGAAGGACTTGACGTTCACAGGTACAAAAAATTTGCTAACAGTTCTTACTTGCAAAGAAGTGATCCAAATTCACACTCTTCCCCCTACTACCGAGACTGCTACATATCATAGCTTAAGGACTTATTTACAAGTTCAGACATGGATCGGAGGAGAAGAGATAGATCTGATTTTGGTTGGTTACTTGTAACTGGAAGACTTATGCCTATCAAGACAAAAAAGCAACCCCCTCCACAAAGACTCATTTCAATTATACGTTGCAACTGCAAGACTAATTGTGATACTCATCGCTGCACATGTAGAAAACATGGTTTAGAATGTAACATTTCGTTTGGCAAATGTCGTGGACAGAGCTGTATGAATTCAATGCATGGTGACATTAAGTTAGCAGCTGATGAACTTATGTTTGACTCAACTTGAAACAAATATTAAATATTATTGTCAGTTATATTTTCTATATTTCAAGAAGGCAACTACCTAAATAAGTCCTTTTTTCATAATATGAAGATGTGACATTGTTTCTTTGACATAAGCTCTATATATTTTTTTCATAATTTTCAAATGACTTATTTACTTAGTCAAGATAAATGAATTAGTTAGTATCTATATATTACATTTTGGTGAAGTGATTATCTTAAATTTCAGTTTATCTCGATTTGTCACTAAAAAGTACATATTTCACCCCAAAATTCGTATGTTAATAAAAAGAATTCGGTATTATTTATAATGATATTTTATATACTGTCTAAAATAGTGAAAAACCGATTTATTTATATATTTACTATAATTAATAGAAAACAATCAGTTTTTGCCGATTTTTGTCACAAAAATGCAGTTTTTAACCCAAAATTACTCTTTTTCAAAACTTTTTTTCCCCAATGTTGCCACTATTATAGGTAGTTCTCATAACTGTTATCTTATTTTTTCACTCATTTCTTATCGTTTTGTCATAATAATAAAATATAAGAAATTTTCCAGTTTTCAGCGATATGTTTCCAAAACATATATTTTGACCCAAAAATACCCGAAAATTAGCCCATCGATTTCTGTTGATTTTTTTATACGACCGCAAATTTTGAAAAATTTTTCGTCGTATATTGCTATCACGTTGACGTCGTCGTCTGCGTCGTCGTTGTCGTCGTCGTCGTCGTCGTCGTCCGAATACTTTTAGTTTTCGCACTCTAACTTTAGTAAAAGTGAATAGAAATCTATGAAATTTTAACACAAGGTATATGACCATAAAAGGAAGGTTGGTATTTATTTTGGGAGTTTTGGTCCCAACATTTTAGGAATTAGGGGCCAAAAAGGGCCCAAATAAGCATTTTCTTGGTTTTTGCACTATAACTTTAGTTTAAGTTAATAGAAATCTATGAAATTTTGACTCAAGGTTTATGACCACAAAAGAAAGGTTGGGATTGATTTTTATCTGACCGCAAATTTTGAAAAAATTTTCGTCGTATAATGCTATCATGTTGGCGTCGTCGTCTGCGTCGTCGTTGTCGTCGTCGTAGTCGTCGTCGTCCGAATACTTTTAGTTTTCGCACTCTAACTTTAGTAAAAGTGAATAGAAATCTATGAAATTTTAACACAAGGTATATGACCATAAAAGGAAGGTTGGTATCGATTTTGGGAGTTTTGGTCCCAACATTTTAGGAATTAGGGGCCAAAAAGGGCCCAAATAAGCATTTTCTTTGTTTTCGCACTATAACTTTAGTTTAAGTTAATAGAAATCTATGAAATTTTGACACAAGGTTTATGACCACAAAAGAAAGGTTGGGATTGATTTTGGGAGTTTTGGTTTCAACAGTTTAGGAATTAGGGGCCAAAAAAGGGCCCAAATAAGCATTATTCTTGGTTTTCGCACAATAACTTTGGTTTCAGGAAATAGAAATCAATGAAATTTAAACACAATGTTTATGACGACAAAAGGAAGGTTGGTATTGATTTTGGGAGTTTAGGTCCCAACAGTTTAGGAATTAGGGGCCAAAAAGGGACCCAAATAAGCATTTTTCTTGGTTTTCGCACCATAACGTTAGTATAAGTAAATAGAAATCTATGAAATTTAAACACAAGGTTTATGACCATAAAAGGAAGGTTGGTATTGATTTTGGGAGTTTTGGTCCCAACAGTTTAGGAAAAAGGGGCCCAAAGGGTCCAAAATTAAACTTTGTTTGATTTCATCAAAATTGAATAATTGGGGTTCTTTGATATGCCGAATCTAACTGTGTATGTAGATTCTTAACTTTAAGTCATGTTTTCAAATTGGTCTACATTAAGGTCCAAAGGGTCCAAAATTAAACTTAGTTTGATTTTGACAAAAAATGAATCGGTTGGGTTCTTTGATATGTTGAATCTAAAAATGTACTTAGATTCTTGATTATTGGCCCAGTTTTCAAGGTGGTCCAAATCTGGGTCCAAAATTAAACTTTGTTTGATTTCATCAAAATTGAATAATTGGGGTTCTTTGATATGCCGAATCTAACTGTGTATGTAGATTCTTAACTTTTAGTCATGTTTTCAAATTGGTCTACATTAAGGTCCAAAGGGTCCATAATTAAACTAAGTTTGATTTTAACAAAAATTAAATTCTTGGGCCTCTTTGATATGCTGAATCTAAACATGTACTTAGATTTTTGATTATGGGCCCAGTTTTCAAGTTGGTCCAAATTAGGATCTAAAATTATTATATTAAGTATTGTGCAATAGCAAGTCTTTTCAATTGCACAGTATTGTGCAATGGCAAGAAATATCTAATTTCACAATATTGTGAAATAGCAATTTTATTTTTAATTAGAGTTATCTTTCTTTGTCCAGAATAATAAGCAAGAAATATCTTATTGCAAGATTTTTTTTTAATTGGAGTTATCTTTCTTTGTCCAGAATCAACTTAAATCTTTGTTATATACAATATACAATGTATATTCACTTTTTACTATCAACTGATAAATTTAAATGATCTTTACCATTCAGTGATAACAAGCAGTTTTTTTACGTCTTAATATTTTATGATGTATTTTAAAAATGAGTAGTTATTGTTGCAAACTCCATTAGAATATTTTAATTGAGATTAGTTTTGGAATAAGGGAAAGGGGGATGTGATTAAAAAATTGGGTTCAATTTTTCTCATTTGAAATTTCATAAATAAAAAGAAAATTTCTTCAAACATTTTTTTGAGAGGATTAATATTCAACAGCATAGTGAATTGCTCTAAGAGAAAACAAAAATTTTAAGTTCATTAGAACACATTCATTCTGTGTCAGAAACCTATGCTGTGTCAACTATTTAATCACAATCCAAATTTAGAGCTGAATCCAGCTTGAATGTTGTGTCCATACTTGCCCCAACCGTTCAGGGTTCAACCTCTGCGGTCGTATAAAGCTACGCCCTGCGGAGCATCTGGTTATATGTTCAATAGAATATGTCAATAGATCGAATTATGACAAGAAACCTTTTGTTGCAATTTGTTTGAGGTTGGATGATTTTTTGGGCTAGTTTGACTGGACTATGTGGACCATGAGAGATATTGCCATCAGTTGTAGTCTGTTTATGTTGTCTGTAACTTTTTTGAAAAAATATCTTTTCTAAGTCCACTGGATCAATATTACAAACATATGGTTTGGAAGAACTTTAAAGGACATTAGCTACCTGAGGTATTGAAGACCCATTGGTGGCCTACGGCTGTTGCTCTATGATTGGGTTGTTGTCTCTTTGACACGTTCCGCATTTCCATTCTCAATTTTATTAAAGATTTGAGTCAAGTTAATGAACATTTGACAGTTAAAGGCCCTTTAAACATCCCATTGGAAGCCCAATTTCATCTCTTCATCTCTGTTTGCCTGTTCTTGCAGCATCTTTATGGAGGAGACAAGATTGTTTTCCTGTTTTTACATTGTTCAGTAAAAATTAAGTCCAAGATATTCTCAGCAACCACAAATTAATGTTTATTCAGAATTTTTATATTTGGTCTCTGGAAGAGAGATGTGTTATTGGTAATAATACCACATCTTCTTATTTTTATTTCTTAGACATATGAAAAGAATTTACAATGCAAGAATGACTAGTGGTATCAGAATTTTCATACAACTCCCTGGATTTGATCCTCATTGGATTCAAAAGAGAAAAAAAGGGTTGTCAATGAACTGCTATTACACAATTTGAGATAGAATCATGAATATTGATGTATCAATTCCATTATTAAAGCATGTGTTGATACTTAAAATTGGCTTTCTTGTAATCAGTAATGCAAAGAGAATTGAAGAAAAGAAAATCTGCTCTTAACCTGAATAAACAAACAAGGATTTCGTCATGTGTCTTGATAAGGCTTAATAAAAGGTTATTTCTTCTTAAATGCAACATTTTCTTGTTCTGTATATATAAATAAAAAATGAGAACAATACCTTCAAAAACAAAGAAGACAATTAGTCATACTTCTAAGTTATAATTGTTGTCCAACTGCAGGTAATGATTTTGATTGATGGGAAGTGGTTGTCATTTACTTTATATTTGCAATGAAGACATCACATTCAAGTGATGCTATTTTTGTATCCACATGTACATTAATGTTTTGATGATGAATCTCTTACTTGTTTAAATATTAAACATGAAAAGTGATGCTGAGTTGCTGACATACTAAATAATCTTTACCTCCATGATGTTAGAATTAGACATAACAATTGTAGTTAATAAATTTATTTAATAAAATCATAAATCAAGATAATACACATGCTTAAACTCACAAAAATATACTGTCATACAATATCAACCTATCTACATAAGACTACTCAATAAAGGCTTGATTAAATTTGCATGTTGGTGGCTGTTTTGTATTTTAATATGTCATGACAAGACATTGCAGTAACAAGGCAAAACTATCAATGAGGTCATAACTCAGAAGAAAATTTACAAATACTGAAGCTCAATGTTAAAATCTATACAAAATGTTTATCTCTTTGTAAAAAGTTTTTCCCAGTGGAAATAGCATGGATTCCTGTACAAACTGTGATGCCCGTATATGACACAGAAACCAGGCGTAAAAATCATACTTTATCCTGGCGGCATTGCAGTGTTAACAAAATGCATGTCCAGGCGTCAACCAGGCGTTAACCAGGCGTAAATTAGGCGTAACTAAGGCGTAAACCAGGCGTAAAATTAGGCGTAATATTTAAATGAGTACGCCTGGTTCACAAAAAAATAGGCGTAATATGCAAATGAGTATGCCTGGTCAATAAATAAACCAGGCGTAATATCCTTACATAATACTACACATATTTTAGTTCAGTGTATTAACCTAGCTGTGTACTAGCTTTTGTGTATTTGATACAAACTTCTGTACTGTTGTTTTTAGTGGAAGAAGACGTCAAGTCTTCTGAAGACTTAAGGGGCCGACCCTTGGTATTGAGTCTCTGTATGCCGCATTCATTTCGTATATTACAATTTCAAAACAACTTAGATTCCTGACACCGATTTTTACACATGATTAGGCATCTGAATCATTTTAATTTGTAAATTATGATTGTAAAACAATCACTATCGTAAATATGACCCTTTTATTTATGTAATTTATTAGATTTCATCTCATCCACATGAACGTTATTTGTTTACTTGTAACAGGATGTTTTAACTGTAGATATTTGTATTACGCATGCGTGAATTTGGTATCGGGACAACTCGCCCTGTTTACAAGTTCGCCCTTGAAGTTACGAATTTGCAATCCTGCAGACAAGAAGATTTTGTTTTTATATAAATAAAAAGGATATATAAAGTGTTGTCTTCATTCATGGTTTTCCTTTGTCATGTGAATTAGATGCCCTTCGTAACATAAATGTGAACCTCCCGGCGGGAGAACAAAACTCCCGTTTTCAGGGGTCTCCTCCCGTCCTCCCGTTTAGGAGAAAACACTCCCGTGTATGAAATATTTCATGAATGAAAATTTTCAGACGCCAAATTTAATCATTTCTTACTACTGTACGGGTGTAATTGAATCCTGTGTTAAATTTTACCTGAACATCAAAGAAGATGTATATTTGTATATGGCTTCACTTGACAGCTTGGGTGTCAAACATACTGGTAATCAACGATGTTTACCTCCGGCTAACTGCCGTTGTGTTATCAAAACAATGTGTATTGGGAATATTGAAATACTTTTTTGTTACTTCCCTTTGTTTTAGCCTGTTTTCAGTTATTTTGCTTTTAAAAATGTAAATTGTAAAAAGACTATAAATGATTAATATTTTAATCAAATAATCATAAAATGATGTTAATTAAATGAATTTAAATGATTTTGGACAAATAAAAAAATTAAAATTTATAAATTATTTTAGCAATCTAGACCTCCTTTCAAGGATTACATTGAAGTTTATATGATAAATTTGTTTCTTATTTTTAAAATCAGCAACTAAACTAATAAAAGGTCTAGTAGGTAGATTATTTCTAGTAAAATGTTGAAATTTAGATTTGAAAATGTTAGTTTATATTAGATTTTATTGTGTAAGCTAAGAAATAGCAAGACATTTTACACGGTTTTTAAGTCTTTTTAAGCTTTCTACTAATATGACTTTCATAATGCTTAAAATCCATGCAGTACTAGTGTTAGTGTATGATATTTTTTTAATTAATTTATGATGTTGCAAATATACATGTGGAGCTTATTTCTTTCTTATTTGTCTAAACATTTACAAATGATAAGGAGATGGAGACATGAACAAAAATATATACAGATAAGATATATATAGATTCTTACACTGCAACAAGTGTATTACGATATTTCTCCACTCGAGACAGTTAAATTTTATTATTTAAAGCGCGAGGCTTGCCGAGCCCTTTAAATAATAAAATTTAACTGTCGAGAGTGGAGAAATATCGTAATACACGAGTTATAGTGTCGGAATCTGTTTCTCTAATGCTTTTTATCGTTCTTTTTCAAAGATTTTCAGAAAATTGTGCTCTTTATATGCGACGTCATCAGGCAAGGTCGCCTTTTTTCATGACGTCACAATAGGAAAATTGAGAAGAAAACAAAACATTCTCAACGTCATAATCAAATTTCGACTAATCATTTGCCGAGAACAGATTTTTCACTAGTGAGGAGAAATATTTTTCTCACACCGGTCAGGAAATGTGAAAATAGCACAAAAATTAGAGAAATATATATAATGATTCATTTGCAAGCAGTGAACAATCATTTGTCAAAAACAAAACAAGAAACACATTCTTCTTATTATTTTATTTTATTCAAATAGAGAGGCAATAAGGGAACTATAAACATTACAATTTGATGGAAATTTGAAGAAAAAACACAATTTCTACATCATTTGGTTACATTTACGACAAAATTGATGTCGATAAAAAAACATGATGTTTTGACCATTCAGAACTTAATAGATGCATAGTTCTTGGGGAAAAGTTTCATCAAATAATATGAATATAAATGACTTTTTTGTGCTCATTTTTTACAGTGGGTTGTGATGACCTTCCAGTTAGGTTACCCTCATTTGGAGTGTTGTTCCCAACCTGTTAAAGGTCCATCTTTGTGCATTATTCAAAATTGGAAATTTCAACAAGCATCTAATATTCTTAATCTGGAAAATAAACCCTGGTCTGCTAGCTTCATGTATATTTTTTCTACCGATTTAATATATAACTAGAATCATGCAAACAGACTTAAGGAAAAGGCATGTAAGTTCATCATACAAATATGACACTTTTTCTAGACAATCCAGATCTTGCAAAATACGTCGCTAAAAATTGTAACCTTTAAAATTGTTGTTGTGCAGTAAAAACCCATATGGGAACTTTCAAAAGTTGGCGGGTATGTAACAAGTCTTACTATTTTTATGCTCCATTTATGGGCAATATGTTTTCTAGTCTGTCCGTCCGTCCTGCTTCTGGTTATAAAGTTTATGGTCGAGGTAGTTTTTGATGAAGTTGAAATCCAATCAACTTGAAACTTAGTACACATGTGTTCCTCTTGATATGATCTTCTTAATTTTACTGCCAAATTAAAGATTTTACATAATTTTCATAGTCAACTGAACATAGAAAGAGATTGTACGGATGGGAAATCCATGTACTTATGACCTTTTCTTGTTTGAAGAAAAAAATACATTTCAACAATAATGGAACAAAGCAGCCTGGGTAAGTGGGGCTGCTTTTATGGTAATTCAAGTTACTTTTTATTCACCTTCTTCCACTTCAGAGCTATCAGCTCTTTGATTATTTCTTATTGTTTGACAAAATACTTGAAATATTAACCATTGAAGAAGCTAATATAGAAATAAATACATATTATGCAGACAATGGCTCGTTTAAGTTTAAATAATAATTATGACCATTATTTTTTCTTGAAATCTAAGTAGCATTTTTACTAAGTTGTTTTTGAAAATAATTGTTAAAAGAGTTCTGTTTTATACTTTAATATGACTAAGACTTTTCAGTAACAATTCAAAACTATCAATGATGTCATAATGAATTAACAGCTAATCAAAGCCTACTAGGCAAAATTGTAACCACCTTAGTGGCAAGTATTTGCACATGTAGTATAAAAAGCTACATGTTTGATAATAAATAAATCTATTTATTTTAGAAATGAAAAAATGAAATCAAATGGTCAAGGTTCAAATGTTATTTAAACTCCTGATATTTTCACTTCATAAATCTTAGCATTTGGAACCAAAATGTCTCCGTCATCAGCCCCTATGAATAATTCCCCTTCACCACTAATTTCTAAAGACAGTGGACTAGTTATTCCAAATTCCATATCTATTCTCACATAATGAATGCAATGACACATGTTATTGAGGACATGTAAAGTATTACACCCATAATCTGCAACAATAACATTATTGGCCAGGGTTGTTTTAAGGTCAAAGGGTGTAAATGGCTGATGGGAGCTATTGATTGCAGCATTACCTGAATACATGTTACCAACCCCTCCCTGCTTATCAAGCCTGACCACCCTTCCATTAGAATATTGAGACAACATATCAATAACAAAAATATCATCATTATTGTCAGTGGTGATTCTGAATGGCAGTGTGAAGATTGGTCTTCCTTGGTTGTCTAGATAGTATGTCATTTCATGTTCCCCTTCCATATTCATCACTATGACTTTCCTGGGACCATTTGGGGGGAACATTGGTCCTTGTTCTCTTGCCCCAACAATGATTTTATTGTTCTTTATGAAATATGAAGTGCCGCATTGGACATTAAAGGTGCAACTGTGTACTTTGATGATACACATTTACATGTTGCAGGTTGGAATATACACAGATTTGATTTTTGTAGGGATAGAATCAAATCTGACTTGTTCAGTTGCATACGGGCAACCTCCCTCAGTTTCACATTTTTGTTTATGTTTATTGATCCATTTGGAAGAAGAATAACATTTTGCATTTCCTTTGATGTGAAATCACTTAACCACAGCGATTTATCAGGACAGCAAACTATGCATTGTATTTGTGAATAGGATGTACTGTATTGATTTAGAAGTTTGAATTGAGGCTCCTGTGGTATTGTCTGAGCTGGAATATCAACCAAAGTTCCGTAAAAAGTTGCAATGGCTTCCAGTTCAATTATTCTCAGGGAACAAATTTTGGAAGACTGTTGTACTTTGCTAGATCGTCCTGGCTTTTTAATGTCTTTTTTGACATATTTTCTTTTCCTACAATTTTAAAGACCTTCAGTACATTGCTAGAGTCTATAGCATCCAGGAAAATTTGTTTTCTCAACTCTGCAGCTTTATAATCTTCATTTGTCTGATTTTCGTTAGCTTGCATTGATATTGTTATCTTGTTTAAACCTTCATCCAGCGTGGTTACAAGTTTTTCTGACTGTTTATGAACAAATTCATTAAAGACTTTCTCCTGGTGCAAAATTCCTTGTTTTTCCTCTGAATATTTGGATTGTACTTCTGTTTTTTGGCTCTGTAGTTTCACTCTTTTTGTTTTCAATTTAGTAAGATCCTCATCTGTGCTAGCATGCAAGTCTCTCAGAATTTTCATAGCAACTTTGAATCCTTCACTTATTTCAATCATGTTGTGTGTGTTGTGTGCATTGGTTATACACAAAGGGCAGACAACTTCTTCACATACTGTACAAAATAAGCAGCATATTTTCCCAGCATGTCTGTCACATTTAATGTTATTGAAATCATGAACCAGTTCCAATTGTTTTTCCTCTGATGCAATATTTTTTAAGTCCACAATTTTATGTTCTTCAGAGGATTTAAATTTCTCATGGATTTTCCTACATTTATCACAAATCAATAAATTACACAGTAAACATTTCCACTTTATTTTACTTTCTTCTTCACACATTTGACATGCTAAGACCGTCTGTCCTTTCTGGAAAGATTTTGATAATGCCATTTTCTGTTGATTAATTTCACGTTAACTTGCTAATTCAAACTTGAAATGGGTGTTATCGATGAACTTTTATCTATTGTTAAACTTCCTGGATTAAAGTATGTACCTTGGAAAATGCTTGGTTACTCTGACCTTGAAATTTAAATTTCTTAGGATATACTATTACAAGATGAATTTAATGACATAATCTAAAAATAAAATTGATTTTTAAATATTTAAATAGGATAAAATGGGAATAGAATGAGCTTAAATAGTGTCATTTTTTCCAGTTTTTGCACAGCTGTGGAAATGTATTGGTGCATTGAACCATAACTGAAATATTATGAAAGCATTGTTTTTGTCTGCCTTTTTAGCTCACCTGGCCTTAAAGGCCATGTGAGCTTTTCCCATCACTTGGAGTCCGTCATCGTCATCATTAACAATTTTTCAAACATCTTCTCCTCTGAAACTACTGAATGGATTTTAATGAAACTTAGCATGATTGTTCCTTAGATTATCCTGCACAAAGTGTGTGCTTTGATTTTTGATCTGTCAAAAAACATGGCCGCCATTACTTAAAATAGAACATAGGGGTCAAATGCAGTTTTTGGCTTATATCTCAAAAACGAAAGCATTTAGAGCAAATCTGACGAGGGTAAAAATGTTCATCAGGTCAACATCTATCAGCCCTGAAATTTTCAGATGAATCAAACAAACCATTGTTGGGTTGCTGCCACTTAATTGGTAATTTTAAGGAAATTTTGCAGTTTTTGGTCATTATCTTGAATATTATTATAGATAAAGATAAACTGTAAACAGCAAAAATGATCAGCAAAGTAATAAGTTAATATGATCAAAATTGTCAATTGACCCCTTAAGGGGTTATTGTCCTTTAATGACAATTTTTCACAATTTGTTCATCATATTTGCTAACTTTAAAAAATCTTCTCCTTTGAAACTGCTGTATCAATTTCAGCCAAAATTAAGCTAAATGAGTTTCAGAATATCTAGTATAAATTTTATATTTCATTTCCTTGTATGTCAAGAAACATAGCTACTATGGCTAAATGCAACATAGGAGAAAATGATGTTTTTTTTGCTTTTGAAGAAAATAGGACGATTCAAAGAACATTTAAATAAATTGAAAAGCCAAAATAATCATTTATGAGAGATTTAACCAAAAAAATTAAGGTGAGTGATTCAGGTTCTTGAGAGCCTCTTGTTTACGGCTGCATGTGAAATAAAAATGGCAAAATACATTGCAAGAAAATAAGACTTTACTACCCTCATTGAATATCTAGTCACAATCTGACTAAGAATCTGACAGTAGTGAACACATGACAAACAAGTACTTGCTCAAGTTTACATTAATTTAAGTTTGAAATGTATAATGATGCATGAATAAAACAAATGCTTCCTTTCCCTACTCTGGTATTTGAAGATATAATTTAGTTGAAATACACTAGAAGTTAACAATTAATGGGAGTTAACTCTACTTTTCTATCATTCTTCATACCGGTAGCCAGAGGGGTTTCAGGGGGTTCGGACGAACCCCCCTTGAAAACAAATAAGCACTGTGAAAGTCAATGTTCTGTTCAAATTGTGACTGTTAAAGTCGAGTTTGTGAGTCCAACGAACCCCCCTTTGGAAATTCCTGGCTACGGGCCTGTTCTATCCAACAATTATCTAACCCTAACCCTAACCCTAACCTCTAAATATTTCTCTTAGTAATTACCAGACACACGGAAACTAAAGTCCTACTATTTCTAACTCAGGATGAGTGTTACTTCAAAATAGAAGGGTTTATATTAGGTCAACAGGTTTGTTTTGCAATGTTTCAAATTCTTCTAAATTGCCCGATTCTTACAAAGACTGACACTTAAGGTGGTACCAAACACCTTGACTAAAATTAATTTAGCTCAGTTAATTTTCATAAATTTTTGACAAAATATTTAGTACTTCGACCTTTTGACAAAAATAGCAAAATATGATCATACTTTAATCACAAACTTACCGGAAAAATTTCATTTGATATATTAGCAGTTTGACAAACACTAATTTTGATAATTTAATATGGTTTAAATGTTCAGCTGATTTTTACAGAGTTATCTCCCTGTTTTTTTTATGCAACATGGATTACACTTTGTTTTTTTTTCAGATGACATTAGGATCAACAGATTTTGAAATAAGTAAAAATACATTGGAGGAGAGATTTCCATCATACTGGTTCCCGGATGGGGCAAGACTATATCTAGAGGTTATCATACTAGACAAGGGAACAGGGAGAAGGGAACAAGTTTCTGATAAGAAAGCTGTGTTCTCTAACCATCCATATAAAATATCTGTAGAAAAATCACAGAAATACTTTAAACCTGGAATTCCTTATGACTTAGTAGTAAGTAAAAGAATTATTAAAGATACCCTTCATGGGGATGTCCAAGTATTTACATAGTCACAGAATCATTAAGTATCTTTTATAACAAGATAATCAAATAATTGTGAAATATTTGGTCTGGTAACTAAATTATCACTATGAAAAAGGCAAGTAAACACATAATCAAAAACCCCATGAGGAGATTTATTAAATAGGATTGTGGAAGATGCTTGTCACTTTTTGTTATCATGTTAAAAAAACAACAACCATGAAATCAAATATCCATGAAAATACAATTGAGAAAGGAAATGGGGAATGTGTCAAAATACAATTGTTCCTCAACCCACAAAAATAAATGAATTCGCCGTAAAGAAGGATTGAAATACCTGTTTCACTTTGTCTCTATCACACAAATTCCTGAGCCAGTTATCTGCCCCTGCTAATATTTTTGTTTTTCAGATTGATACGTTCTATGCCACTGAAAAACCAGCACCAAACTGTCCACTAAGTATACATTGTGGAAGGAAAACAACTAATGGCAACGTAATAAGTTATCTGCCCCTGTTTGTATATTTTTTAGATTAAGACTTTCTATGCTAATGGAAAACCAGCACCAAACTGTCCACTAAGTTTACATTGTAGAAGGAGAACAACTCATGGCAACGTAATAAGTTATCTGCCCCTGTTTGTATACATTTTTTTTTTTAGAATTTTTTTTTTTAGATTGATACGTTCTATGCTAATGGAAAACCAGCACCAAACTGTCCACTAAGTATACATTGTGGAAGGAAAACAACAATTGGCAGAGTAATAAGTTATCTGCCCCTGTTTGTATATTTTGTTTTTAGATTGATACTTTCTATGCCACTGGAAAACCAGCACCAAACTATCCACTAAGTATACATTGTGGAAGGAAAACAACAATTGGCAGACTAAAAAGTTATCTGCCCCTGTTTGTATATTTTGTTTTTAGATTGATACTTTCTATGCCACTGGAAAACCAGCACCAAACTATCCACTAAGTATACATTGTGGAAGGAGAACAACTCATGGCAGAGTAATAAGTTATCTTCCCCTGTCTATATATTTTTTTAATTTTTTTAGATTGACACTTTCTATGCCACTGGAAAACCAGCACCAAACTATCCACTAAGTATACATTGTGGAAGGAGAACAACTCATGGCAGAGTAATAAGTTATCTGCCCCTGTTTATATATATATAACTCGTCTAAACATCAACCCAACAATGTTAGATCTGTAAATTTGCTTTCGCAAATTTTTGGTTCTTCCCTCGCCGGGATTCGAACCCATGCTTCTGTGATATCGTGACACCAAATCGCCTGCACTGCAGCCGTCCCGCTAGACCACACGACCACCTGGGCTCTTCAAAAATAGAGCTTTCGCTGGCCGTATGTTACCTTTCCTCGTCAGTTTTAATCTAGCGGCGTGCTACAGTACATGATATATAAGGCATGAAGATGTTATTGTTACAGATCAGCTAAATTATCTAAAGTAAAGGATCCTGCCCCTGTTTATATATATATCTATATATATATATATATTTTAGATTGACACTTTCTTTGCCAATGGAAAACCAGCACCAAACTATCCACTAAGTATACATTGTGGAATGAGAACAATTCATGGCAGAGTAATAAGTTATCTGCCCCTGTTTATATATATATATATATTTTTTTAGATTGACACTTTCTGTGCCAATGGAAAACCAGCACCAAACTATCCACTAAGTATACATTGTGGAAGGAGAACAACTCATGGCAGAGTAATAAGTTATCTGCCCCTGTTTATATTTTTTTCTTCTTTAGATTGAGACTTTCTATGCTAATGGAAAACCAGCACCAAACTGTCCACTAAGTATACATTGTGGAAGGAAAACAACTCATGGCAACGTTATAAGTTATCTCCCCCTGTTTGTATATTTTGTTTTTAGATTGATACGTTCTATGCTAATGGAAAACCAGCACCAAACTGTCCATTAAGTATATACATTGTGGAAGGAGAACAACTCATGGCAGAGTAATAAGTTATCTGCCCTGTATATATATATATATATATATTTTTTTTTAGATTGACACTTTCTATGCCAATGGAAAACCAGCACCAAACTGTCCACTTAGTATACATTGTGGAAGGAGAACAACTAATGGCAACGTAATACCTATTAGACATGTTAGAAGACTCAATGTAGAATCTGATGAGAACGGACGAATCGTTAAGCCTATTCACATTGAAAACAGAAATACAGCATTATCATGTACAGTATGTATATTAGAGGTTCTAGATGGGGACTACAGAATAGTAAATAATGGACAAAAAAGTTGAGAAAAAAGGGGTGAAAATTATAAAAATAGGTTAAAAAAAAGGCCAAAAAAATAGAATAAAAAATTGAGAATAATGGGATGTCACAATGTAAAGAAAAAAAGAAAGAATAGATGAAAATGTTGTGCTAAGAAGGAGAAAAATGAGCAAAATTTATAAAGAATAGAACAATGGCTTAAAGAATAGAGAAAAATGAGCAAAATTTATAAAGAATAGAGAAAAATGAGCAAAATTTATAAAGAATAGAACAATGGCTTAAAAAATTCAAGAATTCAGGCTGTGTGCATCATGTATGTTATAAGGTAAAATTAGGGTTTTGTCACCGATTTCACTATTCATTGATGTAATAGTGCAATGTAAGTACTGTTAATTCAGAAAAAAATTGAGATGTTTTATTAAAGCGAAAAATACAACAGGGTTATAATGGCAATAATTTAAACTCTCATTTCAAAATTTTATCTGAATTAACCAGGATTTTTCTCAATATCGGAAAAATTAGAATTGCATTTTAATCTAAAATATCAAAATTGCAATAATGAATGCATGCAATAATTTCTCAATTTACAGTATGGTTTTCTTAGATAATGGACACTTATTTTTGTAGGTGTAATATTTTATTCTTGCTTCATTTATTAGATAAAAACGGATGCTGATAGAAATAACTATACATCTACAGTTCAATCTAAGGTGACATTAGTTGTAGAAGCCATGCAATCACCATCTAACAGATTTTTAAGTGTCAAACCTATGTTGGTAAGTAGCCACATGTCATCACATACATTCCTTATGCAGTTTTATGCCCCACCTACGATAGTAGAGGGGCATTATGTTTTTAGTCGTTTATTCTTCTGTTTGATCGTCTGTTCGTCCATCTGTCCCGCTTCAGGTTAAAGTTTTGGTCAAGGTAGTTTTTGATGAAGTTAAAGTCCAATCAACTTCAAACTCATTACACATGTTCCCTATGATATGATCTTTCTAATTTTAAAGCCAAATTAGATAGTTGACCCCAATTTCTTGGTTAACTGAACACAATAGTGCATGTTTTACCCAGTCTACTGAACATAGAAAATGTGTGAGAAGGGCATCTGTGTACTATAGACACATT
This sequence comes from Mytilus trossulus, assembly GCF_036588685.1. Lineage (NCBI taxonomy): Eukaryota > Metazoa > Mollusca > Bivalvia > Mytilida > Mytilidae > Mytilus > Mytilus trossulus. Next base: position 47,344,849 of record NC_086384.1, read on the forward strand.
CTTGTTTGTACTGTTATAGTGACGTGTCATACACATAAATTAATAAGAAATATATTGATGAAAGTTTAAACAAATTACTAACTTGAATGCTTGAATCAAAGATATGCTTTTCAGAACGTGCTTGAAAGGCTTTATTCTGATTTTACCTTTGTTCAAGTATGATGATAGGGACGTGCAGGTACTTAGCCAGGAATTTCCAAGGGGGGGTTCATTGGACTCACAAACTCGACTTTAACAGTCACAATTTGAAAAGATCATTGACTTTAACAGTGCTTATTTGTTTTCAAGGGGGGGTTCGTCTGAACCCCCCAAACCCCCTGGCTACGGGTATGACGTGTGGGGTATTCCTCAAATGATACAAGATACAGTTACCAAATTACAAAAAAAATCAAGGAAGACATGTAGTAACTTTCATACTTCAATTTTCTGTAATTGTCATCATTCTTTTTTCAAAAGTTATGTATCGTATGAAATTAGACTGTGCCTTGAAAAGTAGTTGATTTTAGTGTATAAAATATCCTTAGTACCCTTGTTCTGAACACTGTTTAACTTGACAACATCAAATTTTTCACAAGCTACAATACTTATTTTCACTTTATACTAAATAATGCAAACCAACTTATTTTAGCGATTTTCGCAAGTAGAAAAATAAAACAAAAACAAAATGTCGCAAATATGTAAAACTCGGATCTTTAGAAATTAGAAAATTAGAAAATCGCGATATTAAATAGCCATGAATTGGACTAGAAAGGGTCGTACGTGAAATAAAGTATCCCAGAAAATAAAAAAAAGTTGTATACAGTAGCTTGTTTCATTATGCATTAGTTTCTTTATTTTAGAATGATGGGAGATTAGTTGCTCAAGTTTCAACCAGAAGACTAAGATCTAATGAGTTTAACCACCTGGTGAGGCATTTTACTTTATTTTTTCTTTTTCTCCATAAATTTAAAAGCGTTAACATCAGAATTTGAATTAAAAAGTTGTAATATGCATGCATGTTTAAGATAATGTAAAGAAAAAATCAAATAAATCAAAAGATATTTTCAGATGTAAGCTTTTTTATTTAATTTTTCAAACTTATCTAATATAAATATCCTTTTTAATTGATTTTGAGATATACTATTATGAAAAACTTGATCTTTCTTGGAGAAAATAAAAAAAATGTCACCAAATTTATTTGTATGGATATTTTTTTCTCGTCTAGCTTTTTCTGGCCAATTTTGCAATGATTTATTTAAGCTGCTTTCTATATTTGCTTTTATATAAGTATGAGAGAAGATACAAGTTCACAAAGATTGAATATAATTATTTTTGTAGTTCGTTTTTCTCGTTACATATGTTGTCAAGATATTAGAAAATTTAACAAATGTTCATTTTTGAAGGGAAAAATCTTGGGGGATATTCATTGCATATGAAAGATCTTACAAATATAAAGACTTTGCTACCCTATGTTTCATTATTGTGTACCAAATCATTCTTATTCAAATGATTCCTTGTCATGCAACTATAACAGACACATATTTTCAGCTGATTTCAGGTGGAAGAATTTTGTCAGTTCTACAGTCATGGGGAAGTAACTCTTTTTTACAAGCTATCAACAGTGACATGGCCCCAAACTTGCGTATTGTGACTTATGCCTTTAACCAGTGGAGAGGAGGAGCTACAGAAGTAGCAGCAGATTCTGCCACAATTGAAGTTGCTCCTTCATGTCACCATCAAGAGGTATTTCTTATTCTAATGCAACATTGGTTGTAACGTTCATTTTGATTGGATAAGTTTACCAATTTTCATATCATCAATTCATTGAAAACATAAGTGCAAATGCAGACAATGTATGATTAATTTTAAATATATAATTTGAAATTGTTTTCTTTTTAATTGTTAGTCTGTTTTGAATATTTAGAATTAGATTGTTTTTTTTATCTTTTTGAAATTTTCAATTGTTATAGGTCTGAATTTAATAAAAGTTACTTATGCATCAGAAAACATCTTTAATGATTATATATAAACATTTGTGAGGTAACTTCATTGTTATAGCTTGAGATAATGGTGCCAAACACAGAAGTGAGTCCAAAGTCTGTCCTAACAATAAATGTTACTGGACCACCACTCAGTAAAGTGGGATTTCTGGCCATAGACAAAGCAGTGTACCAAATTAGTGATAAAAACAGAATAAGGAAAGAAAAGGTATACATATAATAACTTATTTTTGTTCTGACTTGTGAATAGATTTGAGTATAATGGAAGTTTTGATTTTCTGCAAAAATAAGATAAGAAGAAAAACAAAAAATAATTTTCCTCAAATAATTTCCTCAAATTATTTTACAACTCTGTAACTTTGCTGCTGGATACCAATTATTGTCACATTAGATTATTTCTGTTTGGGTTGCTCACCCAATATTGAACAGATAACTGAAGTATAAACAACTGTCATACAAGCAGAAGGTTTAGCTAGCTATATTATAAAACAAGGTGTTACCCACCTTTTTCTTTGGAAAATGCATGAACCAAGTCAGGAATGTGACGGTTAATTCATCTGAAATCATTAGTTTATAAAATCTAACTTTTGGTATTTTTCAACTTTTATGGACTTTGTAACTTGGCTTTTTTGTTTAACTTTTTTGCTATAAATTACAGATGTTTTCATCTTTTGGTGATCATGATCTTGGTTGCAGTGTAGGAGGAGGAATTAATGTCAACAAAGTGTTTGAGGTAAGAGCTGAAAAATTAATAGTTAAGATTCAAGTTATTTTAGCTCATTTGGTTCAATACTTTGAATTATGGTAATTACTTTTAATTTATAATTACCGTATTTAGTAATGTATAATATGCACCTATTCAGCCCAAAAATGTAGTTGGAAGAGGTTATGCATAATGTAATTTTTAATTGTCACCTATTAATTCAGAAGCATTTTGACCATTTTTCTTGATAAATATTCTCAGATAAGCTATGTTACAATGAAAGAAACTTTTAATAATATTCACCATAGTGCTTCTATTTAGTTTTTTATTCTCAATAATTTTGTGTTTCCCTTTGCGAATCATGTTGATTCAGGGCTGCGGTATCATTTGGTGAGTTTTGCTTGCAGAACTTTTAGTTTGATTTATTTCTTAGATTCATTTTTTTCACAACAGGATGCTGGATTGTCAGTCCTTACCAATGCAGAAGTTCAAACAAGTCAGAGAGACAGTGTTAAGTGTCCTACAACTGGTCGCAGAAAAAGATCCATAAGTAATTATAATTTTATGGCAAAATCATATTGATTATTATTAGGGATTGTCAACTAGGTGAACAATTACCAATCAAGTACTGTTAATTCAGAAATTATTGTGAGGTTTTTATCATTGTGATAATTGTGACAGAGTTGTAAACCCAATAACTTTAACTCGCATTTTGAAATATTCTATTTAACTTAAACAGGATTTTTCTCAAAATCGTAAAAATTGCTATTAAGTTTAAAATGACAAAAACGCAATAATAAATGATGCAATATTTTCTGAATTTACAGTACTCATGTAATGTTGACAATGGTGTAAGGATTAGAAGTTTAACAACTCATTGAGGGTCATCAGAGGATGCAACAAATTAACTTTAATTGGTCAAGTTTTAATGTCCACTAAGATAGGGGACAGCCAGTTTTGCAACATTTTACAGTATAGCAGAAGTAAATATTTGCTTTAACAGTATCCATATGACTAAATGGCTAATTTTAAAACACTTAATAGTTTAATGTGTTAGCCTAAGTTTAGCCACTTATTATTGGAGACATTTTAAATGACAATGTAATACAAGCATTTGAAACAAAGTGTATTTTATTTACTCGTGAGATTAAACAGTGATGCCTTATAATTTTGATTTTCTCAAAAATCAATTTTATATAAAGAAGACATCAATATTTTAACAGGAAACTGATTGTATGAGTATTGTTTTGGTATTTGATGAGGTTGGTAAATGGTTATTTTCGTGCAACGTGTTTTGCTATTTTTCTTTCTCGTGCAGCCGTGAAAAAGGTAAGTTATTCACTGTGTTTCATGAAATTGGTGAGAAAAATTAATGTGCAACAAAGTTTTAATTGTTGTTCATTGTGAAATGGCAATTCTATGTCTCATTCTTCCATGTAGATACCCCCTTTACTCCCCTCTTTGATACACAGTACTTGGATTTCAGATTTTGTCCAGTATTGATGGAAAAGGTATTTTAGTTAGACCAAACCTATTCTCATTTCATAAGTTTCAAAAGCTAGTTTCCTTAAAGATTTGCTGTGCAATTTCAGATTTGGTCCAGTATAGATGACAAAAGGTATTTTTGTTAGACCAAACCTATTCTTATTTTTGTAAGTTTCAAAAACAAGTATCCTCAAAGATTTTCTGTACAATTTCAGATCCAAGTGAAGAGACAAACCCATGTTGTCAAGCAGGAAGAAGATTTGCTTTCCAGTTTGGCCAGACTAGTTTATTAAGCGCCAGTGATTGTTACGAAGAAGGGCAGAAACTTCAAAAACTGATCAAAAGTTCGAAATGTGCCAAAGCTTTCTATAAATGTTGTAAATCGTATGAGGATAGGCTCAGTGATGCACAATCTATGCAACCTCATGGGATGTTGGAAAATAGAGGAGACTTTTTTGATTTTGGTAAGTATCAACCCATTAAAAGGGAATAAATGTATTTATATGTTTAACTTATATAACTTAACAGATTCTGTTGCATTAGACCTTAAAAGGGGGGGGGGGGTCGAAGGGATCCTGATCCCGAAATCCTGAGGTCTCAAATTTAAATAATATTAAATCCCAACATCCCCAAAAATGAAATCTCAGATCTAGAAAGGTTCAATCCTGAAATCCCGAGCTTAAAAACACCCTATTCCGACGTCTAGAAAAAAGGTCCTTACCCCCCACCCCCTTAAAATAAGGAAGCTTCTAGATAATTATTGTTTTATTGGTGCAGATTCATGAATAAAAAAAGTCTTCCTGGGAAGACACTGTTTTGGAAATCTTTGCATTTATTATACAGAAAGCTCCAAAAAGGGATGAAGGCCCAGGCATATTTAAAATTGATTTTAGCATCAGTGAATATAGACTCCCTTTCAATTTTAACCAAACTTCCAAAGGAAAATGTCAATTATTAATTTCTGAATTTACAGTATTAAGAAATTTAATATATGTTATTTATTTGTAGACAGAACAGTAGTTATGTCTCAACAAGAAGAATACACATTCAGAGATATAAATATGATGGCAGAAGATGTCCCAATCAGATCATTCTTCCCAGAATCATGGCTGTTTGAAGAAAATTCATTAGAGTAAGCATATATTTTTTGTGAGATACAATAGTTTTATATAAACATATTTGGTTTTTATGGTATATATTTAAGAAGTGACTGTAATACTGTAACATAAAAAAATTTGGTGCACACTGAATAACGCATTTAGCGGGTTATTTAACAGTGTGCAACATATTTTTTATGTTTTTTTTAATAGAGTCAGAAAATATTACAGTCAATTAATTCTAAATTCCATTTCAAACTGTAGAAAAACCATGAAAAAAATGGTGTGATGTCACGGTCACATGACTAAATTATGTTTATGGGCTGATAACAAAATAATGTCATCCAATCAGATGATGCGTTACATCCAAAATTAAATTATTGTAATATGAAAAAAGGGAAATGGTGGTAGATTTCAATGATACAGCAACACAATAAAACAAAACCTCAATATCAATATTTATTAATATGAGAAAATGATTCCTTAATATTAAAAAAAAAGAAACTTTTTAAGTCCACTTTAGCTTGTCTTAGAGGTCAACACATGGCATTGAAAAATGGACATGATTATTTGCAACATAGTGAGTCTAGAAAAGTTGAGAGCACATTAACACAGAGTAAGTTCGGCTATTAACACCATCTCAAAAGGACAATAAAACATATACGAAATAATGATGATTATGAATGATTGCTTAATGTTCAGCCGCAAATTGACATGTATATTCAGGACCCAAAATGTCAAAGTAATATGAATATTGTACTAGACTGGCAAGCTGAACCAGATTTTAATCTACTAGTTCACAAGGTAACAGTCCACAGAAAGACATGTTACCTTACCAGGACACATTATTCTGACTACAAGCCGACAGTCTTTTTTAGTGTTTTTGGGTAGCGCTTTTTATTTTAGTATATGGAAAATCTAATTTTATATATTTCAAATGTCACCTCTCTTGAGAGGTAACTTTTATTACTTCCCAAGATATTGACTTGTACAGGTTTTACTGTATATACTATCAATTAATATATCAGTAAAACAAATAACTGCATTGTGAAAAAGTCCACAGGGTTATAATCATAGTAATTTAAAACTGGTCTTTAGGTACTAATAAATATTTGTTTTCAGTGAAGAAATATGTTAATTAAGTGAAGACATCAAAAGATCGATGTAGGATAAAAAAACTTAAATCAAATAGTTTGGGGGTGGGGGGTTATGATTCTGAAAGTTTTTTTATATATAAAATCAATTTTCACATATATCCCTATAAGTCAATCAATTTTTCACAAATTAAGTTAAAAGGGGGGGTAGGGGGGTCAGTGAAAAAACTATGTGAATTAAGTTTTTTATCCTACATTGAACTTTTTATGTCGTCCCTAACAATATTGTTGTTGAATAATAATAAAAAACCTCATTTTAAAATTGTATGAATTAAACAGGATTTTGATTCAATATCGCAAAAATTAAAATCAAAGTCCAAATTGACAAAATCACAATTATAACTGAACACAAATTTCTGAATTTACATGTTGGTTTGAATTTCAGTGCAAGTGGTGCTTTAACCAGATCTATAATTATGCCAGATTCGACCACAACACACGTTCTACAAGCTGTCAGTCTGTCACCTCTTTATGGAATGTGTGTTGCACAATCTGTTGATGTTATTAGTACCAAGGATTTCTTTGTTGACCTTGACCTTCCTTACAGTGTTGTCAGAATGGAACAGACAGAAATAAGAGCTACCCTTCACAACTATAGATCAATAAAACTACCAGTATGTACCGATCGTCATTGATGTTAAGATGTACAACTATTGTCCAGGAGAGGATCCCACCATTTGAAAAAGGGTGGGGGTTTCCCAACCCAGGAAAAAGAGGGGTATTCAACCATATGTCTCCATCCAAATGCATGGATCGTCAAAAAAAGGGGGGTATTTAACCATATGTCCCCATTCAAATGCATGGATCGTCAAAAAGGGGGGTATTCAACCATATGTCCCCATTCAAATGCATGGATCGTCAAAAAAAGGGGGGTTTCAACCCGCCGGTCCCTCTGGATCAGCCACTATTGTTAGACTTATTCCTGTTTTCTAATTTCAATCTCTTCTCCTGTTGAATTTTTAAAGACGAACTTAGCATCAACGATCACTTTATTTAAGGTTCATGTGGACCCTTCGGCTAAAATGGCTGCATTTTCACCTCAAAATTTACTCTGAGTACAGACAAGTATGTGCATCTTGAAAAGTTTTAAGGCATAGCATGCCCTAGATAAATAGAATTCAAATGCATTGTATGATTTAGAAAATTCATATCTTAACTGGATTTTGCCGAGCACTTTTTTCGTCCATGCAGAAGATGATAAAATTAACAATCAGTTGAGTTTTCCTTGAAATGGTCCACTCAGGTACACAGTTTACATCACCAATTATTGTCCATCTATTGTCCATGTCAATCAATACAGCTCACTTCAATTATTTCCTGTGGGAAGTTCTCAAACCTGTTTCCCAACTTAGTTTATTTTGGCATCTTTTAGAGGAACGAAAAAAAAGTGCACTGCAAAATACTTGTAAGTTTTTATTTTTCTAATACATAAAACATATTTGAAATTTATTTATCTAGGGCATGCTATGCTTAAAATTTTTACATATGTGCAGGTTTGTCTGTACTCAGAGTAAATTTTGAGGTGAAAATACAGCCATTTTAGCCAAAAGGTCCACATGAACCTTAAAAGAAAAAAGTTGTTGACTTTGTCCATCTGTCTTTGAATGTGTCCAAAAAAAATGCTTCCTGCTGAGGTTTATTGGAACCAAACTTAATCATGAAAAGGGAAGGGCAAAAAACCTATTGATCTTGGGGTTCAGAATGATTTGTCCCTGTTACTAAAGAAAAATATCGTTTCCTGATACAGTAACTTTAGTTTCTTGGTTTATTTTTAAATGAAACTTGTATTCATGGAATATACTATGGATTCAATATTTTTTGTTGGATACCAATTTTCGTGGTTTACGTGGATTCCAATTTTTGTCGATTACATGGATACAGTTGGAATACAAATTCAAATGTTCAACAAATTACAAATTTTTAAAATTACAAAGGTTTTGCATGAAGAGATTGGCAAAACCATGAAATCAAATGTCCACAAAAATGCAAATTTTCATCAATCCACGAAAATTAATACCAATGAAAATCAATGAATCCACAGTGTAGAGCTTTTATTAAAATATTTTCCTTCTTTAAAGTGAACATATTATTTTTATATTTCAGTGTCATGTCCGTCTACTAAACACAGAAGGTGTATGTTCTACAGAGCAGGATACTATTCGTATCGAGATAGAGCCTAACAATGTACAGCTTGTCAGATTTCCAATAGTACCAATGAGAGCTGGAGAATTCACCATTGATGTCATTGTTCTATGTTATAATGTAGGAGACAGAGTTAAAAAAACGTTGAGAGTTGTGGTAGGTTAAGGGGATTCGATATGTGTTAAATTTAAATTCTTATTATATGGGGGGTCGTAAGGGTAATATAATTTATGGTTTTCATCATGGTTCAAGAAATGTTATATTATATTTCCTGTAAACATACCTGCCAACTTTTCAAAATGCCCATGGGGGTTTTACATGAAAGATAGCTGTCATAGTCCCAAAGAAACCTTCAAGGAGGCCTTTAAATGCATATTAATGTTGCTTTCTGGCTTCCTTATACTTTTATAAGCGAAAAGTCACTAAAAATTAATTGTTTTGTTTAAATTGTGGACAAAATTGCTCTTTCAATATTTCAATTTGGGAGCCTCCATAGGAGAAATCCCCAGCAAATAGTGACAGTTGGCAGGTATGTGTAAACTAATTTACAGTTAAACACCTTCATCATTGTTCACAAAAAAAGGATGATTCCAATCTCATGGAGAATGTTTATCGAATAGAACTGAAAAATTCATGAAAAATGCACTAATAAAGAGTGGTTGATAATAAATCCTTGAAAAAACAAATCACAGGAATGAAATCTCCACGATTTTGAAGGACAAAAATAACTCATCAGCCGCCTCATATTATGGGTCTGATTTCTCAGTGGTTTGAAATAAAACCATATAAAGTCTGATAAAAAACAACATACTGTGTACACCAATTTCTTAGGAGAGTTTATATACTTTTCAACAGCTAACCTTTTCTGTGGTAAGACAATCCTGGTAGGCGGTCATGTAAGAGCAACTTGAAAAAGTAAAATCAAGCTTACAATGGGTACTGTTTGGGGGAAACTTCAATGTTTTATGCTTTTACAAAATCATTAGAAAACCTTTCCCACCAAAGGAGAAGGTCCCGTAAGGACTCATTTTGGCCTCAAATTTCAGGTTCATCTAACGAAAGTTTTTGGACACTTTTTAAACACTTAAGTGTCTATTTCAATTGATTCAATTATTTTATGTGAAAGATTTTAACTGATTTAGTCATTAAAAACGCTCTGATTCAAGCTTAAATATAAAAATCTATCAAATATGCCAAAAAACATCACTTTTCAGATGGTTTTTGTCAAAAATGAAAGTGGCGGCATCCGTGTTCATCCTCAATCTTTAAATATGTTATGTATTATCATCAAATACAACTTAAATTTCAATATTATGAATGAACACGAATGCGGCCACATTCGTTTTACACGGAAACCGTCTAAAAATTAACCAAAATGCTTAAATTTTGAAGATTTCAGTAATTTAGCATGACTTAATGGTGCTAGAACGCGGTATTTGTGCATTGTATTGTCAAAAACAGCCCATATTTATGTAGCAAAAGTATTTAACTTACCAAAATATAGCTTAAAGATTACAATTTCACAATTTTCTAAAACTGCTATATTTTTGGGCCAAAAAGGGGTCTTATACTGAACCTACTCCTTACACATATTCATGTTTGATTTTACTTCTTTTGGTTGCTCTTACCTGACCGATTACCAGGATGTCCTACCATGGAGTAGGTGACCTGTTGAAAATTATATAATCCAGAGTCAATTTAAAGCCAGTAATATAAAAATGGTCTATTGTTAAAATAAAGACCCTGATTTCACAGGGCATTGAGCATATAAATACAGTGAGGGGGCATGGTGTCCAATGAACACTCATTCTTGATTAAATTCTACATAACTTTTACTTTATTCTTTTTAGAATGAAGGAAGAGAAGAAAAGAAAACAGTATCATTTTGGCTTGACCCTAAAGGTCAAAGGAAACACTACCATGATGAATCGGATCTTACTGTTCAAGGTAATTCTTTAAGTTTTTTCGTACGCTTGATAAAAGAGGGAAGAAAGATACCAGAGGGAAAGTCAAACTCAAAAATCAAAAATAAATATGATAATTTGTACATGTATAATTATTAGTATACTGGTATTGATAAAGATATGTTTTTTACCATTTTGCCAAATACAATAGAAAAATAAAGGATATAGGGTATCTATCCATGACACAAAACCACTACATGCACAAACCAAAGGAAAAGCGCTTTTATTGCTGTGCTTCATCTCAAAGTCACAGTCAAGTCTGAACTCCAAGATCCCTAGGTGACATTTAATTATGTCTATAGGAATTAATCATTAACCCAATTTGGGCATGAACATTGGACCTAATCTTCCCAAAATTGCTGAATTTTTTGTTTCTGTTCTCTAACTTGAGTTTGCCAAACTAAATGTTATGAAACTTAAACTTAAAATACCACAAAATGCAGTCCAAGTAGGAATATTGATGGTGTTACTATTACTGTTCTAGAGTTTAGCCCCTTTCTACTCTCTAATTTTAGTTTGCCTCAACAAAATGTTATGAAACTTACACATAATACTTATAACCACAAACCTTAGATCAAGTACAAATTTGGGTAGTGTCACTTTTACTGTTCTTCAGTTATGTCCCTTTATAGCTTTATATGACATGCAAGCGGGGGCATAATCTGTGTCCCATGGACACATTTCACAGTTATTCCTTAAAAATTTGAAATCTCCTACTTTGGACCTGCAGTTGCCTGCAATGGGAGGTCAAAATCTGTCTCTGACAAAAAGATCACCTTTTTTTAGCTCACCTGGCCCGAAGGGCCAAGTGAGCTTTTCCCATCACTTTGCGTCCGTCGTCCGTCGTCCGTCGTCGTCCGTCGTCGTCCCTCGTCGTCCGTCGTCGTTAACTTTTACAAAAATCTTCTCCTCTGAAACTACTGGACCAAATTTAACCAAACTTGGCCACAATCATCATTTGGGTATCGTGTTTAAAAATTGTGTCCGGTGACCGGCCCAATCAAACAAGATGGCCGCCATGGCTAAAAATAGAACATAGGGGTAAAATGCAGTTTTTGGCTTATAACTCAAAAAACAAAGCATTAAGAGCAAATCTGACAGGAATAAAATTGTTAATCAGGTCAAGATCTATCTGCCCTGAAATTTTCAGATGAATCCGACAACCCATTGTTGGGTTGCTGCCCCTGAATTAGTAATTTTGAGGAAATTTTGCTGTTTTTGGTTATTATCTTGAATATTATTATAGATAGAGATAAACTATAAACAGCAATAATGTTCAGCTAAGTAAGATTTACAAATAAGTCAACATGACCGAAATGGTCAGTTGACCCATTTAGGAGTTATTGCCCTTTATAGTCAATTTTTAACCATTTTTCGTAAATCTTAGTAATGTTTTACAAAAATCTTCTCCTCTGAAACTACTGGGCCAAGTTAATTATAGGTAGAGATAATTGTAAGCAGCTAGAATGTTCAGTAAATTAAGATGTACAAACACATCACCATCACCAAAACACAATTTTGTCATGAATCAATCTGCGTCCTTTGTTTAATATTCACATAGACCAAGGTGAGCGACACAGGCTCTTTAGAGCCTCTAGTTTATTACCATTTTTCAACATTTATGTAGTTTTACATTTTATTTATTAAAAAAATAATTATCCCTTTTTTTACCTCTTTTAATCATTTTGCAAATGTAGTTTTAATTTTATAAATAAACATACAAATAAATGTACTTTGGACAAACCTGGGTATTTACAATTATAACTCATGTATGTGATTTATGTTATTTTGCAGTATCCCACCCCTTCCACAGTCTAGATACACAGTTGACAACAGTAGACCTTGCCTTGCCAGAAGAAGCTATCCCAGGAACAGGACAGTGTAAAGTGTCAGCTATAGGTTTGTTTCTATTTTCATTTACAATAGGGAAAAGTCATTCTTATGAGGTCAGGCGCGGATCCAGGGGGGGGGGGTTCTGGGGGTTGGAACCCCCCTTTTTTTTGCCGATCAATGCATTTGAATGGGGACGTATAGTTGAAACCCCCCCTTTGTCCTGGGTTAGGAACCCCCTCTTTTAAAAATGTCTGGATCCGCCCCTGGAGGTTTACCTTAATATATATATGTCAAGTGTTAATATCTGTTTCATATATGAACGTTTTTTTGTGACATCTAGCTGCAATAAAACATGGGATTTTGGAACATCACAACCCATTATTATATTTCATGTGAAATTATAACCTGTTTTTATATTTCTCAGTTATAACATATACATTTTTTGACATATTACTTTGATTTAAAATGACAAAACACCATACATACAGATACATGTATCTTATGAAAAGATGAAAATTACTGACCCATTGACATTTTACTTTGATGAAATTGCAACCAATTGATATATTTGACTTTTTAAGGCCCTTAGGGAACCCATTCAAGCTACATGTCTGGGTATACCTTCATATAGAAAGAGACCTTCTCTGAGGGGGGATAGGACCTTTATTGGGACTTTGGGATCGGGTGTTTTTAAGCTCAGGATTTCAGGATCGACCCTTTCGGGATCCGGGAATTTTTTTTATCGGATTTCGGGACATCAGGATTTACTTTATTTAAATTCGGGACCTCAGGATTTTGATTTTTTAAGTCCAGGATTTTGCGATCAGGACCCCTCCTATCCCCCCTCTTCTCTGTCTCATACATATAATCATCATTAAAAAAAATCTAATAATTTTCCTTGTTTAATTCTGAAAACAGATATAAAGTCACAGGAAAAAAAAGTCTTAAAATCCCTAATTCATTTATTTTACAGGTAACATAATGGATGCTGCTGTACAGACTGTATTGGGAGGGGTAGGGTCCCTTCTGGACAATATCCCCCATGGTTGTGGGGAACAGACCATGATCCTTATGGCACCTCTTGTTTATGCTATGAGATATCTACATGGTACCACTGGATTGACACCACAAGCAGAGAACAGAGGGAAATTTTTCATGAAAGTAGGTAAGATTTTCACTTTCTTTTTAGTTTCAACATTTTTATTTTTTAACAGATATATGTACACATTTTTGGTACTCTTAATTCAGAAATTATTGTATGCATTTATCATTGCGATTTTAAAGTATGGACAAAAATGTGAGTTTGTTTACTGTTATATATATTTAGAAAAATCTGCACACAGGTCTATGTTTAAATTGTCATAATGTGAGTTCCTATTATTGCCTTACTTATGGGTCTCAATGGGGTTTAAGCGTGATGCGGGATTGCCGATTTTTTTGTAAGCGTGACACGTGAAAGTCAAATTATTTTGGCGTGAAAACAGGAAGTGAGGCCAATGAGATCCCCCTTACTCACAAAGTCATATTATTCACATTATTAAATCCTTATAGTATTTTCTGCATTTACAGTATATTTTGTAGATTAACTTTTTTTATGTCTTTGAAATTTTACAATTGAGATGTTGAAAGATGAAGATCAAACTTGTTGTAGGGGTAATTTAAAAAAAATATTTATGATTTTGTCTTTAGTTGTTATCAGAAAATAAATTAATATAAACAACTTGAGCTCACGGTCAACCAAACCCAAATGTGGTAAATGATTTTTTTTATAAAGTCACACATGAGGGATAATTTTTTCCATGCACTGAAAGACCAATTCTTTAACAGATTCAACTTCTTGAACAAATCTGTTGAAAAGGTTTTAGCTTTTTCTATTAGTTGATCACAGCTAATTTTACCATAATTTTTTTGGTCAATTAGATTGACCATAGTTCATAGCTTCAGCTACTTCTACAACTGGAATTTGCTTGGGGATACTTTCTAATTTCTTCTTATATATTTGTATACATGCAAAAGAGCTGTAGTTTGAACTGAATGCTAAAAACATTTTTTCGTAGAAAATGTTAAAAATCAATAAATATTCAGATAATGATAAAATAACAGTATTATTGACTTTTTTTAAATACAGGGTACCAGAGAGAGTTAGCTTTCAGGAAACAAGATGGTTCTTTTTCTGTTTGGCAACACAGACCTTCAAGTACATGGTAAGAATATTTCATATTACCTGTTAGATTTTCAGATGATCTGACATTTGTGATAACTAGTGGTCAATATATAGGAAAACACAAAATTTTCAAACAGTTATCAGATAATAGACCACTTTTGAGTTCATCCATCACCGGAAAAAACTCGTCAATTATACGCGCCTTTATCACCGTCATTTGTGCGTTTAGGGGCGTCGTCACTTCCTTCCAATGTTGAGCGAGTGGTTGGAAAACTATAATTCTATATTGTACGAATTATTCGGCAAATTGAATTCTCAAAATTGACAATCAACACTGCTGTCATTAGGGAATTGTCAGTAAGTACCTACAGAGCAACCATTATTTCTAGTTTATCCTGCACAAAGACGATCACTAAGATGCTTGCTGAACGTAAATAGTGCAGGGATACAGGCGAGCCCCTCTATTTGGTAAATGACGTCATAAAGGCGTGCATAATTGAAGAGTTTTTGCCGGTGACGGATGAACTCGAAAGTGGTCTATTGCGTAGCCATACTTTGTCCAGCAAATCATAAGAACACTTCTATCCTGGTGTGTTGTCAACATTGGTGTTGCTGTCTTGGGGAGCTACCATTTGATTTTTATGGGGGGGCTAGGATGAAAAATTTTGTCCTGCATTTTTTTTTAGCTGTAATCTCTGTCCTGCCTTTTTATTTTTCACTCTATCCGGTCCTGTTTTTTTTTTTTTTAGTTTATCCTGACTTTTTTTACATAAATTGTCATCCTGACTTTTTTTTTGCAAGTGTCTCATCCTGCCTTGTTTTTCTAACTCAAAACTCCTGTCCTGCCTATTTTTTTTAAATTTCATCCTAGCCCCCCCCATAAAAATCAAATGGTAGCTCCCTTATGCTGAGTTCACAAGTAATTTGAACTTGATTGGCATTAACTAATTCGAATTTGATTCACATTAACTAATTTGCATTCAAAACGATTTATGTCTTAACGTCAATTCTAATTTGAATTACAATGCGCATCAAATTTGCTTTCTGTCCAAACGACATTAACTTTTAATTCCTATTCACAAAAGGGTATTTTTAATGCAAATTAGATAATTCGAATTAGCAAATTTGAATTGAATAAGAAGAATTCGATTTGCATTTGATTCGAATTCAATTTGAATTAAATGTCTGTGTAAACGAGGCATAGATTATACATTATCAGTTTTCCTTAGAAAATGGAAGGACGAAAACCATCCAAACTTATACAGGAAGTTGTGTGCATACCTATGTTATTATGATCTATTTGATTTTTAGAGCTTTCCTATATAAAAATAGACTGAGCAATTGATGTTTATATTATAGATTGTTTATCTCCTACTGCTTGAAAAAAAAAAACTTGACAGAATTCAACCAAACTTTCACATATTCTTCTACATAAAATTGAAAAACCCCTTTAAATAAACAAATTTTGATCAGAGTTATATTTGGGGTTTCTAATTAGGTAAAATGTAAATTTCTGCTTTATATATAAATTAGGATGCAACAATCATCATATTGTTTTTATTTTGCAGGTTAACAGCATTTGTCATAAAAGTGTTTTGCCAAGCTAAAACCTACATTGATATAGACCAGAATATTATCTGTACTGGGATGCAATGGCTCTTTACAAAACAAAACGCAAATGGATCATTCAGCGAAACATCTCCGGTCTATCACAAAGAAATTATGGTATGTTGTTCTTTGAAAATGATATGCAAATGTTTTCTTAACTGGAATTTTGCAATGTTATTTTTTTTGTGACGAGATTGGTGTTATTTTATTAAAAACTTGCATTTCACTATTGGTAGAATTATGAGTATGCTGCATTGAAATCAAGATAATGAAACTGGCATTAATGTGCAGAGTGTCCAACAATTGGCCTTTTCAGAATCTAAAGGATTGTGGGTAATCTCATTGTTCGTACATCAAAATGAAAATAACTTTGCATCATTGGTTTAATTTTGATTGTTTAGCAGGTTTTTAACCAATCGCAGTGTTTTTGTGTCAATTTTGAAAATATTACCCAGAATGCATTAGATTCTGAAACGACAAATTGTATTAAATTATGCAAGTAACTCTTTTGGAATTAACAGTATTTCCTATATAAACCAAGGTTTCCAAAAACTAATTTGTAAATATTTCAGATGACTAGAAACTTGTTATGTATGCTTAGTTGGACAGGTCTTTTATTTGTTATGAAAATATCTGTATAAAATATATTATTAACATTATCTCCATTACATGAATTTTAATATGACATTGTTGAACACCTTTTGAATGATTACTTTTACAACTAGAATCAAATAAAAAATTGTGTAGGGGAGGTTATTGTTTCAATATATTTAAGGTGGTACCAAGAGCCATGACCAAAATTAATTTGGCTTGTTTAATTGTAATAACATTTTGACCAAATATTAACCTTGACCCTTTGAAAAAAATGTTAAGACAATGTAAAACAATTCAAACAAGAAACACTAATTTTGATCATTGAGAAACTCAATATTGCCTTAACAATAGAACTTGAATCCAACATTCAGTTGTCTTACAAAGTTATCTCCCTGTAGTATAATGTACCACCTTACCTATAGAACTTGATTCAAACATTCAGCTGTTTTACAGAGTTATCTACCTGTATTATGTCGACCACCTTAACAACATGTAACTACACTAGGGTATAGGAACATGGTCACTGAAAATGGGGTGTCGGTGTGGCTGTGAGAGGTGAATCAATACTACCCATGGAAATTGGGACTAATTGAATGCCACACACATCAGATTTATTAAAGTATACATTAAACAACATTTTGTTTGAAAAATTGGTAACAGTTTGATATTTGACCTTTTATTTATATTTTCAGGGTGGTATAAATGGAGAGACATCCCTTACAGCTTTTGTATTGATATCTCTGTTGGAATGTGATTGTAGATTACAGGTGAGTCAAAAGGAATGTGTAAAGTAAACTCTTGATCCATACTTGAGGTGAACCACAAATAGTTTAAGATACATTACAAGTTAAGGACAGCTATAAATATGGAATAAAGATAGGCAGATTGGAAATATACCATTTTCATTTATCGATAAAATTACATTTTGAGTATAATATAAGACAACTCTGAAGTTTCTGAATTTCTGACTGTTTGTTTTAGATTTCAACTCTCTCTCTGTTCAGATAATTACGTTTGATAGGTTTCTGAATTTGCAGAGTTTTTGTGAGTGTTTCTTCGATATGTTTAAAAGCCGTGGTTTCTTGAATGAAACTGTTAAATGATCAAGCTTTTATAAGGTATTTTTATTTTCAGATTGTTTTTCTTAATTCATGCCCTGTTTTTTTTTCAGGGAACCAGTGATAACATCAGAAAAGCTGTAGATTTTCTAGAAAACCAAATTTTAAGTACCAACCACCCATATTCTTTGTCTATAGCAGCATATGCTTTAGCTTTAGCTAATAGTAACAGGAGGCACAGGATAAATACAAAGCTACAGAGATATTCCAAATTTGTAAATTTTCCTGGAGAGACAAACAAAGGTATATAAACTTAAGGTGGTACCAAACACCTGGACTTATTTTAATTTGGCTCGTTTATTTTTGATAAAATTTTGACGAAATATTTACTTTGACACTTTGAAAGGAATAGGGGCAATAAGGCCCTTATTTGTCCCTAAAATTACTGCAAATTTAAAAGTTATCACACATAATCTTTAATTACTTAAAACTTGACTACAGTATTAGGTACAAAGAAAAACAAAACAAATTTGACATCAAGAACAAGTTACCATGGCAACAAATCATGACCTAATTTGCATATTTTGTTAAATTTCGTGATTTTCCTTGTTTTGTCATCAAATTTTAAGTATATGTCAGATTGAAAAATTGCACACCCAAGAAACAACTTTATATTTGGTGAGATTATGCCAATAGTTAAAATAAAGCTTCTGTTAAATTATTTTGTTCTTTCTCGGCTGCGCAGGAATGTTTCCACAACGGAAATAAAGACAGAAAACTGCATAAATTTTGTATTTTTCATCGTTTTTGTGAAAACAGTACATATCATGAAGTAATTGTGACGTCATCAGATAAAAACCTTTATGTTTTTCATTTACATTTCTTGACCCTATGCATTTCTGAACATTATGTGCCAATTTGAAATGGTTATCAAACATTTTATTTTCTTTGGCTAAAACTAGGCCTTAATGCCCCTACTCCCTTTGTTTTAAAAACTTAGAACCACACACATTATCAGAAAGATTTGATAGGATATAGCAGTTTGACAAACACTTATTTTGATCATTGAGAAGCAATAGAACATGATTAAAATGTTCAGCTGGTATTTACAGAGTTATCTCCCTGTAGTATTATGTACCACCTAAATAATATGATCTTGATAACAGTTTTGTTAAGAGAACTTCTAGTGCCGACATTATACGAAATGTAATTTGTTTTTGGTCCTTTGAACAGCATTGCAAGAAGTCCACTATCTATTAGAACTACTGATGCCTGTAAAAAAGAATCTATTTCTTAAAAAAACAACTTCTGATTGATGATTTTTTAACTTTATAAGTCTGTTAATTCCTAATTATTTGTGGGATAGCAATTTCCAAATTTTCATGGGTTTGGGTAAAACCACTTTCTGATTGAAATTATACATGTTATACTTTAAAATATTTATTCCTCGCTTTAAAATATTTTTTATAGGTTACAGATATTGGCCAATAGAATTTCATGATCATCGTAACCAGACGGATATTCCTTATTGGTATAGAAAGAACCCCTCAGCAGTATCCATAGAAACAACAGCATATGCTCTGCTCGCTCAGCTGGAACTAGATAATATTACATACAGCCATAACATTGTTGAATGGTTGGTTGAACAACAGCAAGCTTCTGGAGCTTTTGTATCAACACAGGTTTGTTAGAAATGATGCCATTTTACTTTTAAATTTAAGTATGGACAGGAATGAAAATAAATTCATGACAATTATTTGAATAGAGATTATCTTCCCTCTTTTCAGTTGAATTTTCTTTACTATTTTTATATTACCCTTGTACGTCCAAAAATTGGTTTCCATTTTTTGAATTTAGTTTACCTCAATGTATGTTATGAAACTTAGACTCAATACTTATATATTACCGCAAACACACACATCAAGTTTGTAGTTTGGTGTGTCACTTATACTGTTTTTAAGTTACAAATCGTCTGTTGTACACAATGCAAAAATGCATTTAAATCCAATTGCTAAAAAAAAATTGATGCAACTGAAAATAAAATAATGGATAAGGTTAATTTTTTGTCCTTTAAGTAAACATAATTCTTCAACTAATTACACAATTACAAAATAAAACAACGTATTGTTCTGAAAGTTTCAAAGATTCTTCATTATAAAATACCATATCTTATTTACAGGACACTATAGTAGGACTACAGGCCCTGTCCATGTATAATGTTAGAACATATGCAGAAGATGTGAACATGAGGTGTACTATTACTTCAGGACATAATAGTACATTTAGGGAACACCTCAATTTACAGGAACGTGAATCTATGGTTGAGAAATCTGTTCATGATGTAAGTATATAGTTGCAGCAAAGGAACACTGCAATTATTCATAATAAGGAAAACACCATTTAGGGAACACTTTAATTAAAAGGAACATAAATCTATGGTTTAAAAATCAGTGCATGATGTAAAGTATACAGTAATCACAATAATCACACAATTTAGGGAACACCTCCATTAACTAAAATGGTTTGTAAACTTAAGCAGTATGCATGATGAAATTACACAGTCACATGGAACTCAATATTTTTGGAACACCTCCATTGAAAGGAAACATAAATATATGCAGTGGATAAGAAATCTTTGCATGAAGTAGATATAAAGTCACAACAAGGAACAAACCATTTTGTGTTTATAATAATTTTATAGTAGTTTAAACATATTTTATTGTTCAAAAATGACAAATGGATTACATTTTATAGTAGGGTATTACCAAGTTCTAATATTTAAGATGAGCTATGAAAATTCAAAGCTGCAATGATACTGTGGTTACATATATATAATGTGGAAAACATGTATTATAATATTTACTTGGATTGATGAAAATCTTTAATATCCTGGTTTACCTCTCGCCATGAAATCTACAAAATTGGTATTCCATGTCATGAATACTAATGAATGCACAGTTTTGATATTAACTAGTTTAAATACTCATACCTTTATTCTTCATCCTAATATAGATCCCTGCCACTGGAAAGTTACATGTGACAACACAAGGAAGAGGCGTGGCTCGTATGGAGGTAGAATTTCGTTATAATGTCAACGACACCGAGAGAACTGGGTGTAAATTTGACATCAATATAGAAATAGATGATATTGATGTAGATATACTACAGGAAAAACAATCACAGAGGTAGGTTTAAAGGAGTAAGTTCAGTAAGGGCCATATTTAGCCCCCATTATAAAATTGAATGGTACAAGATAAAATATGTTTTAAGTTGTCTAAAACAAATGTGAGAAGGTAAAATAGAACTATTCATGTCAAAGTTTTATTCTAAAGGGTTGATTTCTACATCCAAAATAGATAAAAAATAAGAGATTTTGACAAAATTGTCCAGATTTCAACCAAATTTTGGACCAGGAAACATAGAGCGCAGACGTCCACAAACTAAAAATTCAGGTTAAACATGCAAAATGTCATTAAAAACATTGTGTTTAAAGATCTTTTTTGTCGGCGTATGAGCTCAATGTTTCCTGTACAATAATCAATGCTAAGGAGTAGGTCCGTTAAGGGCCGATTATGGCCTCAATTTTTCAAGTTCATCTGCTGAAAGATTTTAGACACATTTGAAACAGTTAAGTGTCCATTTCAGTTCATTTATTTAGTTTAAGTGAAAATGTTTAACTGATTTAGCCATTAAAAACGCTCTGAATCAAGCTTAAATATGAAAAATCTATTGAATATGCCAAAAAGTGTCACTTTTCAGATGGTTTTTGTCAAAAATGAAAGTGGATGCATCCGTGTTCATCCCAACCTTTATATATGTTATGTATTATCATCAAATACAACTTGCATTTCAATATTAAGAATGAACACAAATTAGGCTACTTTCATTTAAGATGGAAACCTTCAATTTAACTAAAATGCTAAAATTCTGAAGATTTCAGTAATTTAGCATGAGTTAATGATGCTAGTACCAGATATATGTGCATCGTATTGTCAAAAACAGCCCAAATTATGCAGCAGAAAAATTCTATTTTCAAATAAATAACTTACAATTTACATTTTAACAATTTTGTAAATCTGCTATATTTTGGGGCCAAAAGGGGTCTTACCAAATTTTATTGAAAAAAAATAAGTACTGTTTGTGATGACATCAGTTTAGCTATGATCCATTGTGATATTGGTGAATAAATCATAAGTTGAAGTTTAAGGTACAAAAGAGGGTCATTTTAGGACCTTATCGAACCTACTCCTTTGTCATTTGAATTGAGAAAGGAAATGGGGAATGTGTCAAAGAGGCAACAACCTGACTAAAGAGCAAACTAGCATCCAAAGGCCACTAATGGGTCTTCAACACAGGTGGGCTTCATCTGGCCCCTAAACAAAACTGTGCACTAGTTCATTGAAAATGGACATCAGATTAGATTTAAAAACAAATAAATGTCAATGAAGTATAATTTAATAAACATACCAGACTAACCAAGACCAGAGGCTTCTGACTTGGGACAGTGCAAAAATGGGGCGGGGTTAAATTTGTTTTGTGAGATTAGCATATAAAGGTAAAGAAAGGGAGATATCATAAAGTAAAAAAACATACTTACATGCAAATTTCCATTAACCAGTATATGATATTTACCCTTAAGAAAACAATTTTGTTTGAATTCAGCTGTGAATAAAACAATAAAACCTGTCATGAAAGCAAAACTCTTTGGCATTTTAGATTTTTTTAATATTAAACAGGGGTATTTATAGATTGAATTACCCAAATATATTCTTTGTATATCTAACCTACTGTGGATTTATTTATTTTCATTTGTGTTAATTTTCCCAGATGCAGATTGAGGAAAACTTGCATTTTTGTGGATATTTGATTTCATGGTTTTGCTAATCTCTGAAGGTGTAACACCACTAATTCAGGCCCGGCCAGAAAGCACATACCAGAAAGTAGTACATATTTAACACAAAATAGTTCCTACGCATGAGTGTAACTTTCAAAATATGTAGAATATTTAGGTATTTTTGGTATCAAATGAAAGCTGAAGGACTGGTGATCATTGTAGAACACTTTTGGACTTTTAGTTTTGAATATTAAAAAAACTGCACCAAATTTTAAAAAGAGGGTACATTTTGTCTGTTTGTCAGATCTAAAGTACCTGTTTTGGTACATCTGAAGTTCTGGGAACCAGTTCTTTCTTATATGCCATGCAAGGTATGTTGATTTTTTCAGTACAAGACACCATAAAGTGTTGCTTTGAAATGCAATGATTGCCACTTTATTTGAACTTAAAATAAAAGAGGTGTGCCTGCTTGAAACAGAGGAATTTAACATAGAAAGCAATGGGACCATGAATTAGTGGTGTACTTCCTATTACAGAGAATCACCAGAAATCCAATTTTTAGAAGTTGTACCTATTCCAATGAAAATAAGTCAAATATGATGTTAGTAATCATGTTTAATCATCTTTTTTTGGTCAACCAACCTGCTTATGGGAAATTTAAGCTCTTAAATTGGCATAGTCAAATATGTTAGCCTTTTATGGTCATACAACATGCATGCAGTGAGGACTTGACTCCAAGTTCTTATTTTTGCATTTTTTCTGATGGAAATCCATAAAACATGTATTTTATGACTTGTATATGGAACAGAATAGCTCTTGGTCAAAATAATTTTCTGATTTTTCAAGATTTTTTGTTTTTCTTATGGTAGCCTTTTACAATCTAGGCAAATGGTATATACTCATATAAGAATTCTAAAATCTCACTGTGCATGCAATTTTGAACCAGTTTAGTAAGTTATCTAGCTGAGGGATATATAAATTGCTCTTATTAATCTATGTTTTACCACAGAATTTATGGTTCATACAAAAAAAGCTTTTTTTGAATTTCAAGAAAAAAGGGGGGATAATTTCTCATTTATGTCTTAAGTTTGGAGTAATATATTTTTATTCAATGAAGATTCTCTGATAAAATTATGACTATTAGTAAGTGAATAGCTTTCCTTATAGAAATTAATAAATAAAACAATGATATTGAGAATAAAAAAAATATATTGGCCACTGGTAATATACATATGCAGTTTTCTTTGAATAACCCATATGTTACTACCAGTCCAATTTGAGCTTTGAAGTAATAACATAGTCTTTGGAGTAAAGCTTTATATGTTTTTTATTGCTTGAAATAGATCATAGAATGAAAAAAAGTAATGCTCAAGTCAATATAGCAAGTTTGGTTCTGTTATAGGTGTAACACCACTAATTCAGGCCCGGCCAGAAAGCACATACCAGAAAGTAGTACATATTTAACACAAAATAGTTCCTACGCATGAGTGTAACTTTCAAAATATGTAGAATATTTAGGTATTTTTGGTATCAAATGAAAGCTGAAGGACTGGTGATCATTGTAGAACACTTTTGGACTTTTAGTTTTGAATATTAAAAAAACTGCACCAAATTTTAAAAAGAGGGTACATTTTGTCTGTTTGTCAGATCTAAAGTACCTGTTTTGGTACATCTGAAGTTCTGGGAACCAGTTCTTTCTTATATGCCATGCAAGGTATGTTGATTTTTTCAGTACAAGACACCATAAAGTGTTGCTTTGAAATGCAATGATTGCCACTTTATTTGAACTTAAAATAAAAGAGGTGTGCCTGCTTGAAACAGAGGAATTTAACATAGAAAGCAATGGGACCATGAATTAGTGGTGTACTTCCTGAATACTAAGCCTTTAAAAACTTTGTAATTGATTGAAAATCTGAATTTGTTTTTCAACTGTGCACACAAAACCAACGAAAGTTGGTATCTAACGAATAATTATGAATCCACAGTAATGCAAAAGTTTAGTGTAGTCAGGTTTCTGGTAAATGTTGGCTTTCTATAGGTTTCAGGCATGGATTCAGAAGGGGCACACACAGAACTCTCCATTAGATAAAAAAAACAATGTACTAGTAATACAGCTAAATTTACAGCCTATTTTGTCTGAAAATATTGTCTTCCGATTCTTAATTCTAAAGAGTTTCATTACAGAGACCAACAATGTGATGTCTGTGGTAAATGTGAGGACATTATTGATTATGATGTGGTCCTAGACAGATACAATGTCCCAGATCCTGACCCCAGAATAGGTTTCTCTAACCAGAATGTCAATCCACCTCCAGATCGTGTACAAGGGCCACGTCCACCCTCAGGTCCTAGTGGACCAGATTTATTAAACGTTGATTTGTCAGGTGAAGTGGATATTGAAACATCAAGAGGGAGAAGTGGCAGAGGGCGAAGTGGCCGAGGGCAGAGTGGCAGACGTAGAATAAATGGTAGGAGGAGCAACAGGAGAAGAACAGGCAGGTCTGCCCGTCGCCGTGGTGCCAGTAGGCAACAGAAGTGTATGGAAATTTGTGTTTCGTAAGTACATGTATCATTTTAACGTAGAATTATGATAAAGGTACATGTAAATTAAATCTTTTTACAGACAAAATTGAGAATAGAAATGGGGAATGTGTTAAAGAGACAACTTCCCAACCAAAGAGCATTAAACATCCCAAGGCAACAAATGGGTCTTCAATACAGCAATAAAATCCTGCAACTGGAGTGGTGTACTAGTTCAGTGATATTGTTCATTGTAAAGCAGACTTTTGAAAATATAAATAAATTTGAATTTTAATAAAAATTGCAATGTTCACTCATCTTGGAAATGTACTAGTGGTGAGCAGGCATGGTGTTCTATATATAAATATATATTCTTGTTTGTTTTGTATACTTATAATGGATATATTATTTTAGGTACATGGGGAATGAGATTTTAGACATGCCAGTGATAGATGTTGGATTACCGACAGGATATGTTGTTGAAGAAGAGGACTTGAAAAAGGTATATCTTTTATTTATTTACTTACTGTAAACCATTTTTTTTCCTGAGATTTTTATTTTTCTGACTTTAGTGAATATGAAAAACATGGATTTTTCTATAATTATTTATTTAACTACATCAAGTAAATTTGAGAATCATGAAATATAATCTCTGTGAAAATTGCTGGACAGGGCTAATTGTGAAATAAAGTATCATTGATAATAAGCTGATTTACAGTATATTTTTATTTTTATTGAGAGGTTTATTATGAACAACTTTTGCGAGCAGAATAATAATGCAAATATAAGTAGTGGCAAAAAAGCAAAAATTCATCTTCAATTAAAAGAGTACATCTTGAAATTAGAAAATTGCCAAAACAAATTGCCCGCCATTTAGATTGGCCTAAATGGGAATCATATTTTTAAAAATATTGTCACAATTTTTGAATTACAAAAAATATCCTTCAATTTTCTAAGATATAAATATAAACATTTGTCTGGTTAATTTCAATGTGTCAGCATCAAAACAAAAAATATTTGTGCATGTCTATTTCATGATATTGTCAGAACATTAACTAACCTTTCTTTGGGGTGTCCAAGTAAGCACAGAACCATTAATTATTTTTTTTACTCAAGATAATCAAATTATCAAAAATACAGTCCTAGATTATCAAAAAAAAACAAATAATCATGATTTTTTTGTACTGGTCATCAAATAATCATTATTATAATAATAACAGCCAAGTAATCCTACAAAGAAAGTCCCATGATGATGATCATTTACTTTTCTTTTTACAGGTTACAGAAGAAGATTTCATTGACAGTTTTGATGTATCTAAGAGAGCTATAACATTTTACTTACAAAAGGTTGGAAATTTGGATTATTTTATGACATTTAAACTGTCTTTCTTAGATTTGGAATAAGTACAGTTTCAGGCCGCCCGTTTCAGGCTACATCTGCATATAGTATTGATTTGATTGCCTCTGCAACAAAAAAGGAAGCGGTAATTTTGTCTGCTAAATAGATACCTTGTTTGACCACTTTATTTACATGGTATCAGAATATGAAAGATACGTTTAAACCTGTCAATTTGAATTATAAAAGGATTCACAAAAAATACCAAACTCCAAGTTAAATTTAAAAAGTAGGATGTCCATAAAACCTTTAAAAAAAAATCAAATGTTAGACTATATCAACCAATGAAAGGTATGTTAAGGTGGTACCAAACACCTTGACTAAAATTAATTTGACTTGTTTAATTTTCATAAAATTTTGACACAATATTAATTTTTACCCTTTGTCAAAAATTTGAAGAGAAACAAAATGAACCACACGCTTCATTGGAAAATTAATTGGATATATAGCAGTTTGACAAACATTTATTTTGATCATTGATAAGCTTGATATTTCCTAAGCAATAGAATGTGATTAAAATGTTCAGCTGATTTTTACAGAGTTATCTCCCTGTAGTGTTATGTACCACCTTAAAAAAAACTGTCATATTCCTCACCTGGAACAGCAGATGAACATGGGGGAAACTTCAGTTAGATAAGCCTTATGACATTGAAAAAAGTTTAGAGGTCATGATCAGCTTATGGTCTTCAACAATTTTAAAACAAATGTCTATACAAATATATAATGACAACCTCTTAATGGCTCTGAGAGTTTATAAACATGAGTGAAAACAATAAAAACTGTTTAAGATCTGCAATTTTATACTTGCCTGAAAATAAATTTCCTCATTTATTGTTCATTTCTTTGCAATAGATACCACAGGAAGAAATTTGTTTCAAGTTAAGGATGATAATGGATTTTGAGGTAGAAAATCTTCAGTCAGCAAAAGTGGAAGTTTATGACTATTCAAAGAAAGGTAAATCATTCATAAAAATGATTGACATATTCAGTTACAAAACTCAACTACTGTAGAAACATTATCTTTCTTGGGGTTAAAATTTCGGGGTTTTGTCTATAAGGTTGTTTCAGATGGGAATTTAATTTCGTGGTTTCCAGCAAATGGAAGTGATATTATATGTAGGTTAAATTTTCAAGGGTTTTTAATTTCGTGGATATATTTCTACAACGAAATAAACGAAATTACATCCTCCACAAAAAATTCTGCTTTTGCAGTATATTATTGTAAAAGCTGAACTTTCTATTGGTATTTTTTTTAAATTAGTTAATTTTGGTAAATTACAATTTCCACAAAATTAAAACTGTATAGCTCTTTTACAATACACCTTATCCCCATTTGTCTGCCATTACTTGACATTACAAAGGTTCAGTAATTTTTTTTACATCATATTAGAAAATGTCTGACGTGACAAAGGAAAAGTGATTCTTGTAGGACATCGATAGTTCAATAGGCACAAATTCTCTTAGAAAGTGTTGCAATTATTTAAGGAATGCTGTAATATTTTTTCTGTCTATGAAGAAATAACATAAAAAATTTGTTGCACACTGAATAAAGCGCGTAGATGGGTTTTTAAACAGTGTGCACCACATTTTTTATGTTATTTCGAATAAACAGAACAAATATCACATCATTTCTTATAATTTAGTTCTAAATTTCATTTTAAACTGTAGAAAACCATGAAAAAATGATGATGACGTCATGGTCACATGACTAAATTATGTTCATGGGCTAATAACAAAATAATGTTAGCCAATCAGAAGACGTGTTACATCCAAATTAAATGATAAGATCTATTGGAACCATCATTCAATCAATTTTGTAGACTCCCTCATGTTGATGTTTTGATAAAATATTAAAAAACAAAGTTATGAATATAAGGATAACTTAAATTAGATAAAAGTATTAGACTGTTAAACAGACAATGCCAACCACTAACTAACCAACTAGATATTCAGTAAAGTGATTTGAAAGCAAACACAAATAATTTGATATTTGTCCTTGATTAAGATTTTTTTTTATTGTATTTAGCCTTATTTAACCAAACAATATATACATTGTTACAATTTTTGTTTTTCGTAATTTCATTTTCTCAAAACGGTAAAACTTAGATTCTAAAATAAATGTCACATACAGTTTCTCATGATATTTTCTGTCAATATAATGGTATTAGACCTTTGGTTTTCCCGTTTGAATAGTTTTACACTAGTAATTTTGGGGCCCTTTATAGCTTGTTGTTCAGTGTGAGCCAAGGCTCCTTGTTGAAGGCCGTACATTGACCTAAAATGATTTACTTTTTTAAAATTGTTATTTGGACAGAGAGTTGTCTAATTGGCACTCACACCACATGTTCCTATATCTATAGATAATACATGTACTATTATGGTATCAAAATATTTTGAAGCAAAATTTGTTTTCAGATGAGAGATGTGTGAAGTTTTACAGTCTGCAGTATGAAGTGGCAGAATTAGATGTTTTCTGTAGTAAAGAGAATTGTCATTGTGTTGAAGGTAAATTATAGTGGTATAGAATTTAAAGTTAGTTTTGTTAGTAAAACCTAACATACCTAATATTAACTGGGTAGAATATACCAAATATTAGCTGGGTAGAATATACCAAATATTAGCTGGGTAGAATATACCAAATATTAGCTGGGTAGAATTTAAAAAGTTCCAGAATAAGTATTTGAAAATAAACAAAATCAGAATATTGATAAAGGGATTACATGTACATATGCTAAACTTAAGGTTTGAATTGGAAAGCATGATGTATTTTCTTATTACTTGAAAAATACCACAATTTAAATTGTGCCTTCTGTGTGCATTATTTGATAGGGCAACTCATCTTTTGTTATATTTATTGGATTTACAAGTTCAACTTAGTGTGCCAAGGTCACATGGACCTTATTTGTTAAATGATGAAAAAAAAATGAAAATGTTCTCTCTTCAGGCAGTACTGATTTGATTTTTTTGTGCTTAGCACGATTAAGGACCCCTTTAAGGCTATTTCTTGGAAGCTAGTTTGTATTGGGGGAGAAATTCTGGGGAAAACCATGACTTTCGGAAAAAAACCCGCACGAGCTGGGTTAAATTGGAACTTACAACCTGAGTGTTGACTGGCTAGTGATTACAGTAGTAACTACTAAGACCACTCAGCCACTGAGGCCCCTCATGTAGTAATGACAATCATTGATAACAGTTTTGATATAAATATAAAATTCTTGCATAACAGGTGAAATATACATCTGATATACACATTTTGTGTTATAGGCGAATGTGCAGAAATTTGGGACAACAAACTGAAAGGTTCATTGATTGACGCAGCAGCAGTGTATGACATGACTTGTCATGGATATGATTATGGTAAGTTAAAGGTTAAAGGTCAATATGGTACGTTAAAGGTTAAAGTTCAATGCTGCAGCAGTGTATGACATGACATGTCATGGATATGATTATGGTAAGTTAAAGGTTAAAGGTCAATATGGTACGTTTAAGGTTAAAGTTCAATGCTGCAGCAGTGTATGACATGACATGTCATGGATATGATTATGGTAAGTTAAAGGTTAAAGTTCAATGCTGCAGCAGTGTATGACATGACATGTCATGGATATGATTATGGTAAGTTAAAGGTTAAAGGTCAATGCAGCAGCAGTGTATGACATGACATGTCACAGATATGATTATGGTAAGTTAAAGGTTAAAGGTCAATGCAGCAGCAGTGTATGACAAGACATGTCATGGATATGATTATGGTAAGTTAAAGGTTAAAGGTCAATGCAGCAGCAGTGTATGACATGACATGTCATGGATATGATTATGGTAAGTTAAAGGTTAAAGGTCAATGCAGCAGCAGTGTATGACATGACATGTCACGGATATGATTATGGTAAGTTAAAGGTTAAAGGTCAATGCAGCAGCAGTGTATGACATGACATGTCATGGATATGATTATGGTAAGTTAAAGGTTAAAGGTCAATGCAGCAGCAGTGTATGACATGACATGTCACGGATATGATTATGGTAAGTTAAAGGTTAAAGGTCAATGCAGCAGCAGTGTATGACATGACATGTCACGGATATGATTATGGTAAGTTAAAGGTTAAAGATCAATGCAGCAGCAGTGTATGACATGACATGTCATGGATATGATTATGGTAAGTTAAAGGTTAAAGGTCAATGTAGCAGCAGTGTATGACATGACATGTCATGGATATGATTATGGTAAGTTAAAGGTTAAAGGTCAATGCAGCAGCAGTGTATGACATGACATGACATGTCATGGATATGATTATGGTATGTTGGATAATGTTAATGATTAATAATAT
Source organism: Mytilus trossulus (assembly GCF_036588685.1). Classification (NCBI taxonomy): domain Eukaryota; kingdom Metazoa; phylum Mollusca; class Bivalvia; order Mytilida; family Mytilidae; genus Mytilus; species Mytilus trossulus. The sequence continues at coordinate 47,375,699 of NC_086384.1, forward strand.
AAAACCTTCAGAATGGAAGAAAATAAATTTAAGATGTGCACCTCATTTTGTGTACACATTTTTAGAAATTATTTGCACACTTTCCAGAGAGGCGAAAGATACTTAGGGGACATGGTTTTAAGAAGTTGAAACTTAGAAAAGAGAGGCTGAAGATACCAAAATGACATTCAAACTCATTAGTCAAAATTAAAATGACGACACCTTGGCAAATAAAGAAAAAGACCAACATACAAAAAACAGTACACAAAACACAACATAGAAAACTAAAGTATGAACAACGCCAACCCCATCAAAAACTAGGGGTGATCTCAGGTTATTCCTTATGGTTTAAACTTTGCACATACTAGTATTGCATTCTGACTATTTGTATCTTTAACTAATTTTATACATACTGAATTTATAATTACAGTGTTAAGGATAAAAGTTAGTGGAGCAAGAATAGCCGGGAATCATATTGTCATTTCAACTGTTATTCAATCAGTCATAAATACAAGTAAGTTGAAGTACTTATATTCCTTTTAAATTGAACTTCTTTTGTGGTCTTTTTAAAAGTGTGCTCGTTTTGGTTTCAGGTCATGTGTTGGATCTTCTGGACAGGTCAATCTAAATGCTTTCATTTATTTTTAACATGTTATTTTACAGAATATGCATTTAACAGTTGCTTCTTGAAATTAAACATCCACCTATTCATATGTCCTGTATTAAAAATCTATTTATCCTTTTCTATATTAATTTAAAAGTATATATTTTACTATTCTAAATTTTACTGTAATAATTCAAAATTCATTAAAGACTTGTCAAATCTGTGATGTAGCTTGATTAATATTTAGTCCAATAATCTTTAAACTTTACACTTAATACAATGAATTAATTGAACTGAACAAAAATGATAGTTAACCAAAGGTTGTATAGGCAGACTTCACTTTATCTATCACTGATGAATTCACAGTATTGTTAAGCTGAAATCCATTTTCAGGTAAATATTAAAAACGATTGTTGTTAAAACTGTAAACAGTAAAAAAACTTATAGGTGGATCCAGGGGGGGCCCTGGGGGGCCCGGGCCCCCCCTTTTGTGGGAAAATTTGGTTGATTATATAGGGAATCATTGAAGCATGACTGGAGCGGGCCCCCTCTTAGGTCAGTCAGAGGGCCCCCCTTAGGAAAAGTTCTGGATCCGCCACTGAAACTCTTACATTTTGATAAACTGTTGCTATATGTAGTTCTAGGTAGAACAGATTAAGGTCATCGTAATTTAGTCTCAAATTACAAAATTACAATAATATATGCAAGCAATAATTTCTGAATTTAATTAAAATTCGTACTTCTTATTTATAACCTTTTACATTAATTATATAGTTCCCGACCGATCAGATTTAACAGTAGACAGTGAGGTAGACTTCTGGATAAACCTAAGATGTACTATAGAGCTATTAGAAAGTGGACACTACTACATCATATATGGTAATGGTGGCTATCACTATATTGAGGAATCAGGAACAGAAAGGTAAGAAATAAACTCATCATATATGGTAATGGTGGCTATCACTATATTGAGGAATCAGGAACAGAAAGGTAAGAAATATCTCATCATATATGGTAATGGTGGCTATCACTATATTGAAGAATCAGGAACAGAAAGGTAAGAAATAAACTCATCATATATGGTAATGGTGGCTATCACTATATTGAGGAATCAGGAACAGAAAGGTAAGAAATAAACTCATCATATATGGTAATGGTGGCTATCACTATATTGAGGAATCAGGAACAGAAAGGTAAGAAATATCTCATCATATATGGAAATGGTGGATATCACTATATTGAGGAATCAGGAACAGAAAGGTAAGAAATATCTCATCATATATGGTAATGGTGGCTATCACTATATTGAGGAATCAGGAACAGAAAGGTAAGAAATAAACTCATCATATATGGTAATGGTGGCTATCACTATATTGAGGAATCAGGAACAGAAAGGTAAGAAATAAACTCATCATATATGGTAATGGTGGCTATCACTATATTGAAGAATCAGGAACAGAAAGGTAAGAAATAAACTCATCATATATGGTAATGGTGGCTATCACTATATTGAGGAATCAGGAACAGAGAGGTAAGAAATAAACTCATCATATATGGTAATGGTGGCTATCACTATATTGAAGAATCAGGAACAGAAAGGTAAGAAATAAACTCATCATATATGGTAATGGTGGCTATCACTATATTGAGGAATCAGGAACAGAAAGGTAAGAAATAAACTCATCATATATGGTAATGGTGGCTATCACTATATTGAGGAATCAGGAACAGAAAGGTAAGAAATAAACTCATCATATATGGTAATGGTGGCTATCACTATATTGAGGAATCAGGAACAGAAAGGTAAGAAATAAACTCATCATATATGGTAATGGTGGCTATCACTATATTGAGGAATCAGGAACAGAAAGGTAAGAAATAAACTCATCATATATGGTAATGGTGGCTATCACTATATTGAGGAATCAGGAACAGAAAGGTAAGAAATATCTCATCATATATGGAAATGGTGGATATCACTATATTGAGGAATCAGGAACAGAAAGGTAAGAAATAAACTCATCATATATGGTAATGGTGGCTATCACTATATTGAAGAATCAGGAACAGAAAGGTAAGAAATATCTCATCATATATGGTAATGGTGGCTATCACTATATTGAAGAATCAGGAACAGAAAGGTAAGAAATAAACTCATCATATATGGTAATGGTGGCTATCACTATATTGAGGAATCAGGAACAGAGAGGTAAGATATAAACTCAACATATATGGTAATGGTGGATATCACTATATTGAGGAATCAGGAACAGAAAGGTAAGAAATAAACTCATCATATATGGTAATGGTGGCTATCACTATATTGAGGAATCAGGAACAGAAAGGTAAGAAATATCTCATCATATATGGTAATGGTGGCTATCACTATATTGAAGAATCAGGAACAGAAAGGTAAGAAATAAACTCATCATATATGGTAATGGTGGCTATCACTATATTGAGGAATCAGGAACAGAAAGGTAAGAAATAAACTCATCATATATGGTAATGGTGGCTATCACTATATTGAGGAATCAGGAACAGAAAGGTAAGAAATAAACTCATCATATATGGTAATGGTGGCTATCACTATATTGAGGAATCAGGAACAGAAAGGTAAGAAATATCTCATCATATATGGTAATGGTGGCTATCACTATATTGAGGAATCAGGAACAGAAAGGTAAGAAATAAACTCATCATATATGGTAATGGTGGCTATCACTATATTGAAGAATCAGGAACAGAAAGGTAAGAAATAAACTCATCATATATGGTAATGGTGGCTATCACTATATTGAAGAATCAGGAACAGAAAGGTAAGAAATAAACTCATCATATATGGTAATGGTAGCTATCACTATATTGAAGAATCAGGAACAGAAAGGTAAGAAATAAACTCATCATATATGGTAATGGTGGCTATCACTATATTGAGGAATCAGGAACAGAAAGGTAAGAAATAAACTCATCATATATGGTAATGGTGGCTATCACTATATTGAGGAATCAGGAACAGAGAGGTAAGATATAAACTCATCATATATGGTAATGGTGGCTATCACTATATTGAGGAATCAGGAACAGAAAGGTAAGAAATAAACTCATCATATATGGTAATGGTGGCTATCACTATATTGAGGAATCAGGAACAGAAAGGTAGGAAATAAACTCATCATATATGGTAATGGTGGCTATCACTATATTGAGGAATCAGGAACAGAAAGGTAAGAAATAAACTCATCATATATGGTAATGGTGGCTATCACTATATTGAAGAATCAGGAACAGAAAGGTAAGAAATAAACTCATCATATATGGTAATGGTGGCTATCACTATATTGAAGAATCAGGAACAGAAAGGTAAGAAATAAACTCATCATATATGGTAATGGTGGCTATCACTATATTGAAGAATCAGGAACAGAAAGGTAAGAAATAAACTCATCATATATGGTAATGGTGAATATCACTATATTGAGGAATCAGGAACAGAAAGGTAAGAAATAAACTCATCATATATGGTAATGGTGGATATCACTATATTGAGGAATCAGGAACAGAAAGGTAAGAAATAAACTCATCATATATGGTAATGGTGGATATCACTATATTGAGGAATCAGGAACAGAAAGGTAAGAAATAAACTCATCATATATGGTAATGGTGGATATCACTATATTGAGGAATCAGGAACAGAAAGGTAAGAAATAAACTCATCATATATGGTAATGGTGGATATCACTATATTGAGGAATCAGGAACAGAGAGGTAAGAAATAAACTCATCATATATGGTAATGGTGGCTATCACTATATTGAAGAATCAGGAACAGAAAGGTAAGAAATAAACTCATCATATATGGTAATGGTGGCTATCACTATATTGAGGAATCAGGAACAGAAAGGTAAGAAATAAACTCATCATATATGGTAATGGTGGCTATCACTATATTGAAGAATCAGGAACAGAAAGGTAAGAAATAAACTCATCATATATGGTAATGGTGGCTATCACTATATTGAGGAATCAGGAACAGAAAGGTAAGAAATAAACTCATCATATATGGTAATGGTGGCTATCACTATATTGAGGAATCAGGAACAGAAAGGTAAGAAATAAACTCATCATATATGGTAATGGTGGCTATCACTATATTGAGGAATCAGGAACAGAGAGGTAAGAAATAAACTCATCATATATGGTAATGGTGGCTATCACTATATTGAGGAATCAGGAACAGAGAGGTAAGAAATAAACTCATCATATATGGTAATGGTGGCTATCACTATATTGAGGAATCAGGAACAGAGAGGTAAGAAATAAACTCATCATATATGGTAATGGTGGCTATCACTATATTGAAGAATCCGGAACAGGAAGGTAAGAAATAAACTCATCATATATGGTAATGGTGGCTATCACTATATTGAGGAATCAGGAACAGAAAGGTAGAAATAAACTCATCATATATGGTAATGGTGGCTATCACTATATTGAGGAATCAGGAACAGAAAGGTAAGAAATAAACTCATCATATATGGTAATGGTGGCTATCACTATATTGAGGAATCAGGAACAGAAAGGTAAGAAATAAACTCATCATATATGGTAATGGTGGCTATCACTATATTGAGGAATCAGGAACAGAAAGGTAAGAAATAAACTCATCATATATGGTAATGGTGGATATCACTATATTGAGGAATCAGGAACAGAGAGGTAAGATATAAACTCATCATATATGGTAATGGTGGCTATCACTATATTGAGGAATCAGGAACAGAGAGGTAAGATATAAACTCATCATATATGGTAATGGTGGCTATCACTATATTGAGGAATCAGGAACAGAAAGGTAAGAAATAAACTCATCATATATGGTAATGGTGGCTATCACTATATTGAGGAATCAGGAACAGAAAGGTAAGAAATAAACTCATCATATATGGTAATGGTGGCTATCACTATATTGAGGAATCAGGAACAGAAAGGTAAGAAATAAACTCATCATATATGGTAATGGTGGCTATCACTATATTGAGGAATCAGGAACAGAAAGGTAAGAAATAACTCATCATATATGGTAATGGTGGATATCACTATATTGAGGAATCAGGAACAGAAAGGTAAGAAATAAACTCATCATATATGGTAATGGTGGCTATCACTATATTGAGGAATCAGGAACAGAAAGGTAAGAAATAAACTCATCATATATGGTAATGGTGGATATCACTATATTGAGGAATCAGGAACAGAAAGGTAAGAAATAAACTCATCATATATGGTAATGGTGGATATCACTATATTGAGGAATCAGGAACAGAAAGGTAAGAAATAAACTCATCATATATGGTAATGGTGGCTATCACTATATTGAGGAATCAGGAACAGAAAGGTAAGAAATATCTCATCATATATGGTAATGGTGGA